>NC_133537.1:282811237-282821237 GCF_048544455.1 Silene latifolia
GTTGGATCAGGAGCAGCATTACAGCTACATGCTATCAGATTTGGCATGAACGTAATGCTCGTATTTTTCAAGGGGTGGAGCATACTGAAGCTCAAATTCTTCATCTTATTCGTTTCAATGTTAGTGCTAGAATTTCTCATAGAGTCACTAGAGCAGTGTATGATCAGGCTATTCAACGATTGATCTTATTTTAGGATTAGTCTAGCCTTTAGGGGATATTCTTTGCCTAGAATGCTTGTCTATCTTGTTCTTTCCCCTTGAGGATGAATAATATGGACTATAACTTCTTGCAAAAAAAAAAAATAAAAAATAAAAAAAAATAATAATAATAATAATAATAAGCCGGCAGACCCACCCACATGCACCAAAATCATAAACGTGATAACAGGCGGCTCAGACTTAAGCGGTGACATACTCAGCTAAAAGACGTGCCACCGAGATCAAAGGAGACAGGCCAGCCAATTCTTGCAGAATTTCTCACAGTGACCTGCCAGCGGTCAGCTTTGATAAAGGAGATACATACGACGAGCGAGAACATCATGACGCACTTATTATCACCTTATCGATCGCCAATTGCACAGTTAGAAAGGTCTTGGTAGATACATGAAGCTCGGTCAACCTAATCATGCTGAAAACTATAGAAAATATGAGATTCAGCGAGAAGGATTTGCAGAAGAAGACTATTCCACTAGTAGGCTTCAGTGGAGAAACAGCCAGCTCACTAGGCGAGATAGTCATCCCAACCTATGTGGGAGGAGTCAACGAGCAAGTCAGGTACCTGGTTATAGATGGCCCCTCCACCTACAACGTCATCTTGGGAAGACCATGGTTGCACCAGATAAAAGCAGTCCCCTCAACATACCACCAGTGCATAAAATTCCCCACACTATGGGGAGTAGAAACAATAAGAGGAGATCAGGAGGAAGCTAGAGGCTGCTATAAGAAGGCACTCAAGTGCACTGCCAGCCCCCCCGCATAGCAATTACAGAAGCAGCATATCTAGGACGAATACATTGAACCCCCAGCAGAAGAGCTGGATCAAATCAACCTGGACAAGCTGGACCCAGAAAGAACTGTGCTCATTGGAGCAGGATGCACAGGAAGTCTAAGACAGCAATTAGTCAAGTTCTTACAGGATAACATGGATTGTTTTGCATGGTCACACGATGACATGATAGGAATAGATCCCTCCATCATAACACATAAGCTTAGTGTGGACCCAAAGTGTAAACCCATCCAGCAGAGAAGAAGAAAGTTTGCAGCAGAGATAAATAAGGTGATCAACCAGGAAGTAGATAGCCTGCTGGCAGCAAAGAAAATGAGAGAAGTAAAATATCCAGAATGGCTGTCTAACGTAGTGGTGGTGCCTAAGAAGAATGGGAAGTGGAGAGTATGTGTGGACTTCACCGATCTCAACAAAGCATGCCCTAAAGATCCCTTCCCGCTGCCTCATATTGATGCAATGGTAGATGCGACAGCTGGACATGAGATGTTAACATTCCTGGACGCATGGAGTGGATACAATCAGATCAAAATGGATCCTGTAGATCAAGAGAAGACGGCATTTATGTCTGAAAGAGGAATATATTGCTACAACGTCATGCCATTCGGCCTAAAGAACGGAGGCTCCACATATCAAAGGCTGGTTAACCGAATGTTCAAAGAACAGATAGGAAGAACAATGGAGGTGTATATTGATGACATGGTGGTGAAATCAGAAAAGGCCAAAGATCATATGTGGCATCTGGCAGAAACGTTCAGCACCCTCAGAGAATACAAAATGAAGCTAAACCCATCTAAGTCCACCTTAGGAGTATCTTCTGGCAAATTCTTAGGCTATATAGTAACCCAAAGAGGAATAGAGGCCAGCATCGAGCAGATCAAAGCCGTCTTGCAGCTGGAGTCACCTGAGAAGCCTAAGGATGTTCAAAGACTAGCTGGAAAGGTAGCAGCCCTGAACAGGTTCATTTCAAGATCTTCAGATAAATGCAGGCTGTTTTACGACGTACTAAGGAAAACCCGGAAGTTGAATGGACCTCACGAACACGAGCAAGCCTTCGAGAGTCAAGCATTACCTCGGCAGACCCCGTTGCTCTTCGTCGAAACCAAAGCCAGGAGAACCACTATTCCTATACCTGGCCGTCACAGAAGTGGCAGTAAGTGCTGTCTTGGTCAGAGAGCAAGAAAAGGAGCAGAAACAAGTATACTACGTGAGCAAGTCTCTGCTGCCGGCAGAGACCAGGTACACATCTCTTGAAAAGTTAGTACTAGCATTGGTAGTAGCATCTCGCAAACTGCGCCCCTATTTTGAGTCCCACATCATACATGTCGTAACCAACTACCCGCTAAAATCTATCATGAGGAAGCCTGAACTATCAGGCAGAATGTCAAAATGGTCTGTACACCTCACTGGGTACGATATCCAATATGACCTCAGAACAGCAATCAAATCGCAAGCACCGCCGACTTCGTGTCGACTTCATTGACCATCCAGAACCGGCGGATACGGAGATCCTCACCTTAGAAGGAAGCAAAGAGACAAGTCCGGGAGCGGATGCATATTGACGGAGCCTCCAACCAAAGGGGGGCAGGCGTGGGATTAATCCTACGGTCACCACAGGGAGACCTGATAGCGCAAGCAGTAAGATGTGAATTCAAGGCAACCAACAATGAAATAGAGTACGAGGCCTTGATATTAGGAATGAAGCTAGCTTTGGAGTTAGGGGTCAGGCACTTGCTCATATCCAGTGACTCTCTATTAATAGTCAACCACGTGAATGATGAGTTTATAGCCAGAGATTTGAAGATGATTGCATACCTGAAAGTAGCAAATGAGTTAAAACATAAATTCGAAACTTGCAAGCTTAAGCAGATCCCCAGAGATCAGAATGTGGAAGCAGACGCCTTGGCAACTCTGGGGGCAACATTTAAAACAACAGAACTATCCAGCATTCTAATAGCACACATGCTGGAGCCTTCTATCCAGAAGGCAGATGAAATAGATAAAGGTGAAGTGGAGGGCCCACAGAGCGAGAAAGAAGTCCAGGCAGTTACAGAGGAAGGTGAGAACTCCCAGCCAAACAGGCAGACGCCTGACCAAACAGCCGAACAAGCAGGCGACTAGCGCACACCTTACCTAGACTGGCTACGCCATAACAAGCTACCAGATGACAAGAAGGAAGTGAGAGTTTTCAGAGTGAAGGCCTCCAGATTCATACTTATTGATGATATATTATTCAGAAAATCGCTAGCAGGCCCCTACCTACGGTGCCTGGACAAGGAAGAAGCACAGACTGTGTTACATGCTCTCCACAATGGCGAATGTGGAAACCATGCAAAAGGGGGCAGAGTCTGGCAAATAAAGCCCTCAGACAGGGATACTATTGGCCTACAATGAAGGCAGATGCAGCAGAGTACGCACGTAAATGTGACGCCTGCCAGCGCTCAGCACCAATGATCCATCAGCCAGCAGAGCCTCTGCACCCTATCATTTATCCCTGGCCATTTATGGCATGGGGCATGGACATAGTAGGCCCTCTACCACGGGCCACAGGAAACAGAACCTGGATGCTAGCAATGACAGATTACTTCTCCAAGTGGGTAGAGGCAGAAGCATTCACATAGGTAAAAGATAAACAGGTCATTTCGTTTATAAAACGAAACATCATTTGCAGGTTTGGTATCCCATCAGAAATCACATGTGACAATGGTTCACAATTCATCTCTAACGATACCGAGGGATACTGTGCCAGATGGAACATCACCTTAAAAAAGTCAGCACCTAGGACTCTGAAGTCCAACGGGCAAGCTAAATCCAGCAACAAAATCCTTATGGACAATCTGAGAAGGAGGTTACATGAGTTAGGAGGAAAGTTGGCAGATGAATTGCCACTAGTGTTATGGTCAGACAGAACGACACCAAAGATAGCAACAGGTCAAACACCCTTCCGCCTGGTGTTTGGCGCAGAAGCAGTTATTCCATCAGAAGTTCTAGTTCTCACTCACAGGTATGAAAATATGACAGGAGAACTGAACAATGTAGGGATGATCAGAAGCCTGGGCACAATTAACGAGCCGCGACCAAGCGCAAAAATCCGTCAGGCTGCCTACAAACAGTCTGTGGCCAGGAGTTATAACAAGAATGTGAAAGTCAGGCTCCTGGAGGTAGGAGACCTGGTTCTCCGAGAAGTGTTTCAAAACACCAAGAATCGAAAAGGAGGCAAATTCGCCTACAAGTGGGAAGGACCATACCAGGTAGAAGGAGTTGTTGGCCATGGTGCATACAGACTGATGACTATGGACGGTCAAATCATACAACGCCCATGGAACATACTTCACCTGAAGAGATATTACTTTTAATAATAAGTAGACTTTAGCTTTCAAAATGATGTACTATGAAAAGCCAAATCACTTTTAAAGTTAAAATAAAATCCGGTAGTAGGCATACTGCCAATTTCACTCTTATTTCTGGTGTCTATAGCTCTTTTAAAACTTTTAACTACTATTAGGTGGTGTGGTCTGGCAGCGTCCTGGGACCACAATTGCTCTCGTACCCCATGAGATGGCGACAGGTACTTCACATCATTTTAATAGATTTTCTTATTTTTAGGCTTCTCTAAGTACATCACTTTGAATCCTAGTGTCTATGGTACTTTGAAAGGATGTCTAGCAGGACTGTCAACTGCTAACGCGGGGTGACAAAGCACATGGCACTCCAACATGCCTAACCTATTTTCTCCACAAGGAGCACCCTCACCAGCGGACTGTGGAACATACGAAAGGGAGCCTGGTTGACAGCTGAATACGCTTACCCAGCTTCCCCTGATACCACCCCCTGGACGTAGCTCGCACTAATCACAATTAATCAAGGCCCCAGCATGCATGCACACGAACATGGAACGTAGGGATATCTGCGCTACAAGAATCCTGCAGCGTCCCATTGGTCCTAGAACAACGATAAACTTGCCTAAATTACGCCCCTGCTGGCTTTAAACGTGATGAACACACCTTGCGTCATGAACAAGGTTAAGTAGTCCAAAACTGCGGCATACGCCTAAATCAGCCATCCGACTGACACGGCAGCTAGCTTAGTCTGGATCAGCCTATTCAGGCTGACCAGGCTGGTCTAAATCAGCCTCCTAGGTTGGCACGACCACTCCTCCTTACATTGCGGCATATGCCTAAATCGGCCATCAGGCTGACACGGCAGCTAGCTGAGTCAGAACGCCAGCCTTTTCAGGTTGACAGGACTCGCCTAAATCAGTCAAGCAAGCTGACACGGCAAACTTCCTAAAAATAGGGAAAATAAATAACAAACACACGATATGTAAAACTAAAACCTTGCCAAACTATGACAAGGGGCATTTCAAAACATGGCCAAAATACGGCCCCAAGTTTAGCCGCCACCTTGGCGGAGCAACCACAGAAAGAAAGTTTTAAAACTTACAAAGTCTGCCACCTCTGGGCCAGACTGTCAAAAAGTTCATCAAAACATAAAAATATTTAATTATCGGTCACATTAATGACCTCCACCGCTGGCATCTCCTCTGCCTGCTGACCTCCCGTTTCAGGTACCGCACCAGCTTGCACATCCTCAGCTGCCATAGCTTCCTGAGCTCCGTCAGCAGCATCCTGGGACATTCCAGCTCCATCCCCAACAGCTTGCTCAGCCAGCGCAGGAGAATTCACCTCCCCAACTTCAGGCATCAGCACACTCAGATCAGGTTGGGTGGTGTAGAGCATCTCCAGCTGCCTCTCCTCTTCCTTTATAGCTTTCTGGGTAGGAGCCTCTTCAAGAGCAGCACGCATCCCGCTGATTTTTCCCCGCCAGAGTGCAGACTGGAGGGTCTGGGGCAGGAAAAATCAGAAGTCAGCAAGAAAGTTGAAAGATAAAATCTAAACAAGAGAAGACAAACAGGTGGAGGACGAAGAATATTTACCATGAAGGCATTGTGCACGTCGTTCTCAGCTATCTCCTCTAGGGAGAACTCTGAGAATGTCTCCTCAATAGGAGGGAAGAGCAGCTGGTCAATCTCCGGCCAGTATGGCACCTTGTCCACATTCCCAAAGCCCTCTGGAAAATGAGCAGTGATGCCTCCACTAGATGAAGCCCGAGGACTAGCAGGAGGAGTAGGCGGATGACGAGAGAACGGGTCGACCTCCAAAGGCTCACGTGCAGCAGAACTAGAAAGCGTGGGAGGAGTCTGGAAGGAGGCAGCAGGAGCACTCCTCTTGGAGTCAGAGGCCACATCAGGGCTGGCAGAAGGTCTCTTTCTTTTGGCACTTTGGAGGATGATTTCCAATTGATCAACTTTTGAACCTGCAAGCATATACAGTCTCAGACGACAGAATGCTTAAAACATCAGCAGAAACAGCATGCAAATTAAAAAGGCTGTGGAAGTCTTACCAGAAGACATACTGTGATCCGACTGAGGAGGATTGGAGGAGGAAGCAGGTGAAAAACTAGGAAGCAGGTCTGGGAACTTTCTCAGATTCGAGAGATCTTTGAACAGTTTTCCGCAGCGGGGATCTTGGCACCAATATGGGTAAGGTCACAGGGGCCTGCACGAAGACGATGAAGTAAGCTAGTAAGCAGCGAGATAAAATAAATCAGGTGACAGGGGCTACTTACTCGAAGTTAGAACCCATTTCTCGAAAATATAATCAGCAGGAGGCTGGATGGAGTCCTTCCTCACGTAGAAGAAGTCCTCAAACCATTTCTCATCACGGGATTTTGACACGTGTCTGAAGGGAGCCTCTCCATGGCCCCGGAATGAGAATTGACCCCTGCCCAGGGATCTGATGTTGTACATATGGGCTAGGTCGCCCAGAGTGACAGATTTACCAGTATTCTGACCGGCGGCAAGAGAATAGAGAAGAACTCTCCAAATGGCAGCAGAAATTTGTGCCATGGAAAAGTTGTTGGTGAAGATGAAGTCCTGAATGAGTTTAGGAAAAGGAAAACGGAGGCCGTATCTAAATGGGTACAGGTAAAAACTAACCCACCCTGGACGGAGGGCGTCGGCTTTCTGTCCTGGTTCAGGAATGGCAATGTCCACCCCGTCACCAAGACCAAGCAGATTCTTGATCGTGGGAATGTCAGCCGCAGTCATGGCGGAATCGCAGTGGTGGGGGTGCTTAAAAAGTCCCCGAGAAGGAAAAGTGGGGTCGAGATTACGGTCAGAGGGTGTAGAGGACTGACGAGTTTTGCCCATGGTGGAGGGAGAAAATGAAAATTAAAAGAAGAAAAGAGGGTGGATTACCTGAAGAATGAGACGGGGATGAGGAACAGTGAAGCCGGCAAGGAAGGATGAGGGTTTAAGAGAGGAGAGTATTTTTTGAAATGATTTGAGATTAATGAAAAGTGGAAGGTGGAGGTTGGAGTTATAAAGAGGAGAGAGAGAGTTGGGTGCGAGAAAAGAGGAGTAGGGCGGCTGACATGATGGATTGCATGGGAAGGAGTGTAAAAGACGGCTTAGGATTTTTAGCATTCGATTACGTAAATTCCTTGCTCGATATCTAGAAGCGTACTTCACAAGAAATTTGGGGCAAACTATTTGGGCTAAAAATAGCACGACAAAGGAGGCCCACTTGATAAAATAAAAAGCTATGGAAGGAATGATAAGGAGTAAGGAAGCCCGCGGTTGGAGAAAGGGGAAACGGGCTCAAGGGAGAACAGGAGCCCATCATAGAAGCCGTCCGGATTAAGGAAAGAGGAGTTAGGGAGAAGTTAGGGAGATCAGGGAGAATTGGGAAAGGCGGCCAAGTATGAAAAGAGTTCTTATGGAAATTATATTCCCTTTCCATATTCGAAGCAGGACATATCTAGGGTTCTTACCCTATAAATAGCCAAGAAAGCAAATCAAGAAGGACATTCAACACATCCGTATTCACACATCCACATTCAAGATCACATCAACACCACGGCATATTACTATATTCAAATATACATTCATCCAAGATCTTGCAGGCCTGACGCCTAGGGCCAGCAGGATTAGCTTTGAGCAACAATTGTAATCATCCTCCTACTCAAATAGTGCAATACTTGGCAGGGTACCGTCCCTCCCGCGGTTGTTCCCACATTAGGTTTTCCGCATCACCAAATCTTACGTGTCACTTTACATTGCATACTTTATTTCTTTACTTAAGTATCAACAAACGAGCAATCATACAATTAACCAAACGAGTAAGACCGCATTAACCCTAATCAATCAACTTGGTAAAAAATACCTAAACATACATCTAAACAGGTTTCTAGCCTAATGCAATCATCAATTTCACTCGAAATGGGCTCAATCAAAAATACCCAAATTGATTTTCTAGGGTAAATATTTCGCCCTAATTCAATCTATCAAAAAGACCAACAAATTCAAATGGATTCAAGGGGAAATACATACCTTGAGATGACATGTTGATAATGGCACGAATGAGAGCAAGCAAGAACCCAACAATGGCGGTTTTTTGTTTGTTTTGTCGAAAGGTTGAAGACGATGGAATGAGAATGGTATACAAACCATTCTCGCGTCTTTTACAGGAAAATAGGGAAGGCCCCTTACCTCGCCAAATTGCTCGCGCCTCAATGGGGTGCTCCCTGCTCTATTGTAGCGAAATTTTGGGCTTTGGCCCAATTTCCCATAACAAACTTCAAATTTTCAATGACAACATTAAGGACCGTCATTTTTCAAATACAAAAATAATAGTGAAAATTCAAAATTCACTATTTCTTCAAATTTCAAACGACGACAATTAAAACCGTCATTTTCAAAAATAATAGTGAAAATTCAAAATCACTATTTCTTCAAATTTCGAACGACGGCAATTAAAACCGTCATTTTCAAAATAATAGTTGGAAATTAAATTCCACTATTTTCACCACACGTGTCAACGGCGGCAACATAAACCGTCACTTCAAAGTAAAAGTGAAGATTCAAAATTCACTATTTCCTTCACATGTCAACGACGGCAACATAAACCGTCACTTCAAACGTAATAGCGAAAATTCAAAACTCGTTATTTCCTTCAAAACTCAAACAAACGGCGATTAAAACCGCCACTTCAAATTCAAAAACGAGTAGTGAAGATTTAAAATTCGCTATTCCTTCAAATGTCAACAGAGGGCTTCCTCGCGGAACCCGCTTATTTCAAAAACAATAATAGTGAAATTCAAAATTCACTATTTCCACGGCGGCATCAAGTGTCCGCTACTTCCAAAACAAGCCCATCCAACGCGCCTATTCTTACAGTCGATCAACCGACCGCCCCATGGCTGGCGAGCCTAACTACGCATCGCGGCTGGCGAGCCCTCCTCATATACGCCTCATGGCTGGCGAACCTTACAACGCATCACGGCTGGCGAGCCCTCCTTATATACGCATTGATGGTATCAAAGTCTTAACCTCGCAAGTGAACGAGATCGTTGCACTAATTGAGGGTCGAATCCACAAGGAGCATGGGAGAATATTAATCGTTTTAAATCTTGTGTTTAGCTAAGTCGACAATAATTGAGATGGAAAATTTACTAATCAACTAATCTAAATAAACTAAAATGCAATTGAACTAATTGTGGAAATAAAGCAAGAAAATGAAAATGATGTAATTCAAGGAATTTAAAAGCCTAGGACCCGATTTTCACCAACAATTCATAATTCATCATCATGATTCCCTTAGCTAGTTATTGGGGTGATATGTAAGGAGGAGATGGCTCTAATTCGCCTAATACCCCCTTCTCGGGTCCGCATTCAGACACTAGTTCTCCCAACCCCCCTCCCTTTCGGACTCGGAGGTCGGAATCCTAAGGTAGAGGCCTCGACTACCTTAGAAATGTGCACTTCTCTAAGGTATCCTAGCTTCTCCTAAGTCCATCAAGCCCTCATCATTTTCCGGGTCATCCAACTCCTTCTCTCGAAGGTCGAATTCAAACGCTAGTCTAGAGGTACCCTCCCTTGGTTCTCCCTTTCGGTCTTAACCTAGGTTAGCAATATGACCAATTTCCGGGTACCCG
>NC_133537.1:283723737-283873737 GCF_048544455.1 Silene latifolia
AAGCATTCTGTGGAAGGTCAACAAGATACCTATAAAGCACGACTAGTTGCTAAAGGTTTCACCCAAGTGCCAGGTTTGCACTACGATGAGATTTTTGCACCCGTAGTCATGCTGCGTTCCATTCGGATTATCTTAGCGATCGCCGCTTTTCATGACTATGAAATTTGGCAAATGGATGTTAAAACCGCCTTCTTAAACGGCTTTTTGGAGGAAGAGTTGTACATGGTACAACCCGAAGGTTTCATCGATCCTTTACATCCTAAGAAAGTGTGCAAACTTAAGCGTTCCATTTATGGACTTAAGCAAGCATCTCGGAGTTGGAATCATCGCTTCGACCAAGTGATAAAAGAAAATGGATTTACTCGATCTGTCGAGGAACCATGTCTATATATCAAGTCGAGTGGGAGCAAGATTGTCTTCCTAATATTGTATGTTGACGACATACTCCTGATTGGGAATGACATACCTCTCTTAACTTCGGTGAAAGTATGGTTGAAAAACCATTTCCAGATGAAAGATCTGGGAGAAGCACAAAGAATTCTAGGCATCCGTATCTATCGAGATAGATCACGACGGTTGCTATCTCTCGATCAGAGTCTTACATAGACAAAGTCCTAGAGAGATTCAAAGCATGACTAACTCCAAGAAGGGGTTCCTTCCTATGGCTCCAGGGGTGCATTTGAGCAAGTCTCGGGCACCAGAGACACCGGAAGAGAAAGAGCGCATGACCCGGATTCCTTATGCTTCGGCTATAGGATCAATCATGTATGCCATGATATGCACACGTCCGGACGTGGCATATGCATTGAGTATGACAAGTCGATTCCAACAAAGATCCGGGTGAACCACATTGGCTGGTTGTCAAGAACATTCTTAAGTACCTACGGAGGACTAAAGATTGGGCATTGACTTATGGAGGCTCTCAAAAGCTATGCGCAACCGGTTCTTCAGATGCTAGCTTCCAAACGGATCGAGATGACTCGAAATCTCTGCCTGGATTCGTTTTTACTCTTAATGGCGCTCGATCAGTGGAAGAGTTCAAACAAATCATTACAGATTCTACGACCGAGTCCGAGTACTATGCCGCGTCGAAGCTACAAAGGAAGCGATATGGATGCGTCAATTCTTACATGGACTATCTGTAGTGCCTAGTTCGAATGACCCGATCACCATCTATTGCGACAATAGTGGTGCCATCTTCCAAGCTAAGGAGCCAAAGTCTAGCAACAAGTCTAGACATGTACAACGGAAAGCTCATCTAATCCGGGATTACGTGGAGCAAAAGGAAGTAGTGATAGAAAAGATTGCTACAGATGATAACATAGCAGATCCTCTCACTAAAGCATTACGACAAGATAAGCATGAAGGGCACGTTAATTCCATGGGAATTAAACGTGTTCCTAAGTTGTAGTACTCTTTTATGGATCAGATTCATTCTCTCTTGTACTCTATACGACATCATCGTTTTGATATTATATATATATATTTTGTTTTTCATGTGGAATTGTACGACAATTTTGAACACCACAAAGTGAACTGAACGAACATTATATCTTTTCAGTCCTTAATTGCCCACATGAGCTGATAACTCGGCAATTATTTTGTGACGTTGGTTGATGGTGGGTTCAACGAGCCATAAGTCAACCGGTTGGTGACCAATCAGAGACGATTTATACGGACATTTCAGAGGACACAATTGTGACATCGACGTGGAGTCCTAAATGTTTTATAACATTCGCTGCCCGGTCGTGGATAGGACCTCCATGGTGATCCTAAGAGTCGATTCTTTTGACTATCGACTGTCTCTTGAGACTAAGGCAGATTTTGGGTGACTTTGGTTTCTTTCTCACGGTCATCCGTAACAGGGGGCCAAGTAGATTTTTTTTCGGGTCATTTCATCGTGCTTAGATCGGAAGGAGTTCGAGTTGAAGGAAATATTCAGCCTTTATCGGGTACTCGATATTTCTCAGGGCCACTCGAGGAGTCAGAATCGAAATGCATGGCCATGCTCGAATACGGATTCGTTTTATCAGTTAAGTTACTCTCTAGTCGGGGAAACCACTCTAGATACAGATCGATTGTAAAATACGACCTTTGCGGATCCGGATCTGCAAATTGTTTTACATTGAGTGGGAGAAATTTTAAATGAATATGAGAATCGGTTATCGCACATACACTTGTACGGACAAGTGGGAGTTTGTTGGGCTGTGTGTCCTCCAGATTAGTGCGGATAACGTCATTGCACATGCACTTGTACGGACAAGTGGGAGCTTGTTGGGGTTTGTGTCCTTAACGGATTAGTGCAAGGACTTATAAACCTCTAAAAGGATCAAAGGGCATACTTTTGGTATTATTATCAGTTGATCCACGTTTATCAATAACGGTTGGCTTGCTAGATAAGTTTGACGTTATTGTCATACAGATGGCGGTGATCAACTGGTCCCTAAAAGTCACACCTATAGGATACGTTCGAGAGATGTGACGGTATGAAAATACAGTCATGTAGATGCCAAATTTGACTAACCAGTTAGTCCGAGTTATTTGACTAGTAATTAGTCAAAATATGTGATGTTGAGATATTATATTTAATACGGATTAAATATCATGGGCTAAGGCGAATTAACCAGTTAATTCGTAAAATTGAATATAAGCGTTTTATATTTAATTAAATGTGTATTGAATAAAATTATACAATACTGTTTTGTCGGACATGTATTAATAATTCAACTAACCCGTATGATTAATTGATGCTTTAATTTCCGATAACCGATAACAGTTTATAATGAAACCGCGTCATATACACTTAGCGAGTTTTGGACCGGACCACGAGTTTAATAAGGAGGAAGTGGACAAGCCCACTCCCTCTGTTGAAGCTCTCGGCCGAACTGCACAAAAGGAGAGGCTCCCTCTCCTTTTGACCTAGACAATTCATTTTACAGAAAACTAGGGTTTCGAAGAGCATTCTTCTCTGTAGAAACCGAGATCTCACATCTCAAGAAAACTCACATCAGTTCTCCCAATATTGCAAGTCAATCGGAGAACGCCATCTAGCACAAGGGCATATCTCGGACAAGTCTTGGGTGCAACTATTAGGAGGAAATCTCTGTTGATTTCTGTTCTTTACGCCGCACTATAAAGGACCCGAGGTTAATTCTTGTTCCTTATCGTTTCTTTATTATATTTATGTTTTATGACGATAATCGCATGCTAAATTTACGTTATAGTCCTAAATTTAGAGGGTCTTATACGGATATTACCCACACATCCATGTTGTTGAGTAGGGAAGACTAAGTCGACTTGTAGGTGTTGTACAATGTAATCGATTCGGCTCCGGGACCCAAACTTTCTAGGATTGTAAGATATAACCCAACTCAATCCATCACAACAATAATTGCTTGCTTATAATTTGAGAACATGTTTGTATGATCAATTCCCATGAATCCCCTATGACCCCATGATACCCTAGTGCTTTTTATCAATTGTTTACAACCCTTTTTAATTCATCTTGCTTGTTTACTTTTATTGTTATTTAGTTTAGTGACCTTCTACATCAACCCAAATTGTGACACCCCTAAGACACCACTAGTTGCAATAGAAATCTCATTTCAATTCCCGTCCCTTGGGATTCGACCTTTACTTGCCTCTTTACTAATTGTAGAGTTGTTTGTGAAGCTATAAATTGTGTTTTGGTCTAGGCGCTCTTAACGACAAGTTACCGAAAAGATATAGTCCGACCAAAAATGGCGCCGTTGCCGGGGACGGTGTTAACTTGATTTAGATTTTCTTATATTGGTATTAGTTGTGTCTTTCTTTGCCTTGGAGAAGTAAAACTCCTCAAGGTTTGTTCTAATTATTTTCGAGTTGTTTGATATTTTGCATGTCTAGAAGGTCACAAGGTGACTTGTTACCCTTTGATCGTGAAATTGAAAGAACTTTGACAACTAATAGAAGACTTGCTAGAAGAAATTTGAGAGGTATTGGTGAGGTTGTAGATATTCAACCAACTATTGAGTTCATCAACCCTTTTGCAAGAGAAGGTGAGGAGAACCCAACACAAAATACAACACAAAATCAACCCACAATGCCTAAGTTTTCATCACATTTCGTACCCGCCGAGGAGAACCTACCCAATGGTACTCCCACACCACAACATCTAACCGAAAATTTCATTGCCAAATCCGCATTTATCCAATTAGTCGAAAGAAGCCAATTTGGGGGGATGCCTAGTGAAGACCCTCGCTCTCATATGGAGGCTTTTTGTGACTATTGTGATGCGATTTCTCAAACCGGTGTAACTCAAGACCAAATTCGATGGGTCTTATTTCCTTTTTCTCTAATTGGCACCGCGAAACAATGGTTGAAGATCCTTGATAAGGCCACTCTCGGAATTGATTCTTGGAAGAAATTGGCTCTAGCTTTCTACAAAAAGTTCTACCCACCGGAAAAGACTAACATGCTAAGAGCTCAAATTACGGGTTTTAAGCAAAGGGATGAAGAATCTTTGTATGAAGCTTGGGAGCGGTTCAAAGGAATTTGTCTCTCATGTCCTCACCATGGACTTAGCGAGTGGTTCTTGGTACAACAATTTTGGAACAGTCTATATGAAGATTCAAGGAACATTCTCAACATGGGATCAAATGGAATGTTCACCGAAGTTGATGACAATCAAACTTGGAATAAAATTGAGGAAATGGCAGTCTATAACTCACAATATAGTAGACCTCGCAAGGCTACTAGAGGAGGAAAGCATGAAGTGGACTCCGTTACTCAATTGGGTGCTCAACTTAGTGCTCACATTGATACCATCAATTTGAAGTTTGAAAAGGCTATGGCTAGACTTGAAGAAGTCTCAAAATCACCAAAGCATCATGTTAATGCCATGACGGCATCTTCATCAATCCCAAGTGGGATATGTGAGAATTGTGGAACTTTGGGACATGACCCAAGTGAATGTAGGGGAACAAATGAACAAGTGAATGCTTTCCAACCATACAAGAGTGGTACCCCTTATTCCAACTATTACAATGAAAACACCAAATTCCATCCAAATCTCTCATACAAAAGCCAAAATGTTCAAAACCCTCAAACAACATACACCCCACTGTGGGAAATAATCTGTATACTTCCCTTAATATAGAAGGATTATAACGAATTTAACAGTGATGATCAATAGTCATAAACAAAATACATAAACAAAGTATAAATGATTCAGAATTAACCTTCGGTCCTAGCAAAATGGCCTAAGAACAATATCAAAATTGATATACGCATATCAGTTGCGCCCAAGACGATATGAGATATGCCCTATTAATTGTGCTAGAATCGATCTAAAATTTTCTGTAAAATTTAGTTGTTTTGTGTTTTTTCTGATGAGAGAGGAGGCTAGGTCAAGAAAAAGAATTAGGGTAGAATAATCATCTACCTTTCTTTCTTATACTGACCGAGATTTGAAGTCAATTAGGAAAGAATAAATCTTTCCTAATTTCGGCCTAACTGACCGAAATAAGGAGTATATTCTCCTTATTTTTGGTCTTTCCAAAAATATATAAAATGTGTTGAATTGTCATCTAGTGAGGATCGAAACCATGACCTCTTGGTATGTGTACCCTCACTATTACCACTATGACACATTCATCTTGTTGATATTAAATATAATCGATTATATTTAATTACGAATTATGATTAATTCGTCAAGCTAACATTACATATATTTAATTAAATATAACTTATTATATTTAATTTACGAATTGTGATTAATTCGTCTCAACTAATATTATTTAATTTTCATTAAATAATTATCTCATCAACACATTGACTAACTATTTAGTCATATTGGGCATCAATGTGATTATATTTCTATAACCACATTTCTCAAACACATCCTATAGGTGTGACCTTTAGGGACCAGTTGATCACCGCCATCTGTATGATAATAACGTCAAACTTTCTAGCAAGTCAACCGTTATTAGGTAAACGTTAATCAACTGATTAAATATTACGAAGTATACCCTTGTGAACCTGTAAGAGATTTACAAATGTTATCACACTAATTTTTGGAGGACACAAGCTCCAACAAACTCCCACTTGTCCTCACAAGTGTATGTGCGATAACCGATTCTCATATCCTAAAATTTCTCCCACTCAATGTAAAACAATTTGCAAATCCGCATTCACAAAGGTCGTATTTTACAAGCGATCAATATCAAGAGTGGTTTCCCCGACTAGAGAGTAACTTAACTGATAAACGAATCAACATTCGAGCATGGCCATGCATTTCAGTTACAACTCCTCGAGTGGCCCCGAGAAATAACTATACCGATAAGGGTTGGATATTTTCCTCAACTCGAATCCTGCAGATGTAAGCACGTATGAAATGACCCGAAAAAAATCTACTTAGCCTCCGATTCGGCAGATCGTGAGAAAGAAACCAAAGTCACCCAAAAGCGCCTTAATCTCAAGAGACATCGATAGTCAAAAGAATCGACTCTAGGAACACAATGGATGTCCTATCCACGACCTGGCACCGAATGTTTTTAAACATTTAGGACTCCATTACGTTGTCACAAAAAGTTGTCCTACGAGGTATCGTCATAATCTCGTATCTGTGATCGATCAGTCAACCGTTTGACTTATGGCTTGTTGAACCCACCATCAATTGACTGCACAATATAATAGCCGGAGTTATCAGCTCACATTGGCGATTACGGACCAAAACAAATATAATGTAATTCAGTTCACTTTGTGGCGTTCAATGTTGTCAGTACAATCCACATGAAAAACAAAATATTATATATAAAACGATGAAGTTATAAATAGTATATGAAAAGATAATGTATCAAATCCATAATCAAGTACTACAACTCAGGAACATATTTAATTCCCATGGAATTAACATGCCCTACATGCTTATCGTAATTCAACGGTTTGGTGAGAGGATCCGCGATGTTATCATCCGTCGCAATCTTGTTAATTACTATCTCTTCTTGCTCCACGTAATCACGGAATAGGTGAGCTTTCCGAAGTACATGTCTAGATTTATTGCTAGACTTTGGCTCCTTAGCCTGGAAGATGGCACCTCTATTGTCACAATAGATGGTGATCGGGTCATTCGAACTAGGAACTACCGAAAGCCCTTGTAAGAATTGACGCATCCATATCGCTTCCTTTGCTGCCTCCGAAGCGGCATAGTACTCGGATTCAGTAGTAGAATCTGCTACAACACTCTGTTTGGAACTCTTCCAGCTGACCGCAACACCATTAAGAGTGAAGACGAATCCGGACTGAGATTTTGAATCATCTCGCTCCGTTTGGAAGCTAGCATCTGCGTAACCGGTAGTGCATAGCTTAGTATCGCCTCCATAAGTCAATACCCAATCCTTAGTCCTCCGTAGGTACTTGAGGATGTTTTTGACAGCTATCCAGTGTGTTTCACCTGGAGTCTTTTGGTACCGACTCGTCATACTCAATGCATATGCCACGTCTAGACGTGTGCATATCATGACATACATGATCGATCCTATTGCAGATGCATAAGAAACAAGACTAATGCGCTCAATCCCTTCAGGCGTCGTGGGTGACTGAGACTTGTTCAACTGCATCCCAGTCGTCATAGGAAGGTTCCCCTTCTTGGAGTTGGTCATGCTGAACCTCTCAAGAACCTTATCCAAATAAGACTCCTGACTAAGTGATAACGTCCGTCGTGATCTATCTCGGTAGATACGGATTCCCAAAATGCGCTATGCCTCACCCAGATCTTTCATCTGGAAATGGTTCTTCAACCATTCTTTAACCGAAGATAGGAGAGGAATGTCATTCCCAATCAGGAGTATGTCATCGACATACAATATCAAGAATACAATCTTGCTCCCACTCGACTTGATATATAAGCATGGTTCCTCGACCGATCGAGTGAAACCATACTCTTTTATCACTTGGTCGAAACGATGATTCCAACTCCGAGAAGCTTGCTTAAGTCCATAAATGGAACGCTTAAGCTTGCATACTTTCTTAGGATACTCAGGATCTATGAAACCTTCGGGTTGCACCATGTACAACTCTTCCTCCAAATAACCGTTTAAGAAGGCGGTTTTCACATCCATTTGCCAAATCTCATAATCATGAAATGCGGCAATCGCTAAGATTATCCGAATGGAACGTAGCATGACTACAGGTGCAAAAATCTCATCATAATGCAATCCGTGCACTTGACTGAAACCTTTTGCCACAAGTCGTGCCTTAGAGGTATCTGGTTGCGCGTCTACAGAACGCTTTATTTTGTAAAGCCATTTGCACTGTAGAGGTTTTACCTTATTAGGTAAATCAACTAGATCCCATACGTTATTCTCATACATGGAGTCCATCCCGGATTGCATGGCTTCAAGCCATAGCTTTGAGTCGGAACAGGCCATAGCACCTTTATAGGTTGCGGGTTCATTACTTTCTAGAAGTAAAACGTCATTCTCCTCGACCATACCAATGTATCTGTCCGGAGGATGAGAGTCTCTACCCGACCTCCTAGGTTCCTCAGGAATATTAACCGTATCATCAGTTGGAGGAACCACTTCCTCCATCCGTTCCTCGGTCGTTGGTTCTGGAATCTCCGACAGCTCGAAGGTTCTATTACTCGTCTTGATCTCGAGAAATTCTTTCTCTAAGAATGTCGCACTAGCCGCAACAAAAACTCGATGTTCGGTAGGCGAATAGAAGTACTGACCAAATGTTCCTTTTGGATAACCTATAAAGTATGTCTTGACCGATCGCGGGCCGAGCTTATCCTCGTGTCTCCACTTGACATAAGCCTCGCAGCCCCAAACCCGAATAAAGGACAAGTTAGGGACCGTTCCCTTCCACATTTCATATGGAGTCTTGTCGACAGCTTTAGACGGACTACGGTTAAGTATAAGATGTTGGGGTTGGTGTCCTTAACAGTTAGTGCAAGGACTTATAAACCTCTAAAAGGATCAAAGGGCATACTTTGGTATTATTATCAGTTGATCCACGTTTATCAATAACGGTTGGCTTGCTAGATAAGTTTGACGTTATTGTCATACAGATGGCGGTGATCAACTGGTCCCTAAAAGTCACACCTATAGGATACGTTCGAGAGATGTGACGGTATGAAAATCCTGTCATGTAGATGCAAGATTGACTAACCGGTTAGTCCGAGTTATTTGACTAGTAATTAGTCAAATATGTGATGTTGAGATATTATATTTAATACGGATTAAATATCATGGGCTAAAGGCGAATTAACGATTAATTCGTGAAATTAAATATAAACGATTTATATTTAATTAAATGTATATTGAATATAATTATACAATCTCTTTTTTTTTGTCGGACACGAATTAATAATTCACTAACCCGTATTATTAGCCGATGCCTTAATTTCCGATAACCGATGTGATTTATAATCAAACCGCGTCATATACATTTAGTCATTGGGGTTCGGACTACGAGTCAAATAGAAGAGGAAATGGAAAAGCCCATTTCCTCCCCATGGACTCGGCTTGGCCGAATTAGGAGAACAAAAGGAGAGCCTCCTCCTTCTTGTTTAACCTAATCATCATTTTGAAACAAGAATTAGGGTTTTGAAGAGCATTCTTCTCTGAAAAACCTGAGATCTCTCATCTCCAAGAAAAACACACATCAGTTCTCCCAATATTGCAAAGCAATCGGAGAACACCATCTAGCACACGGGCATATCTCGGACAAGGTCTTGGGTGCAACAATTAGGAGGGAATCTCATTTGATTTACATTCTTTACGCCGCACTATAAGGACCCGAGGTTGATTCTAATTCCTTATCGTTTCTATATTGTATTTCGTTTTATGACTATAAATTGCATGTTTAAATTTACGTTATAGTCCTGCAATTAAAGGGTAGTATACGGATATTAACCCACAAGTGGTATCAGAGCGAGGCCACGTGAATTTTTCCATGTGTTTTTCATAAAACTATCTTGAAACGATTTTTGTTTTGTCTAAAAATCCGTGCGGCAGCCAATTTTTAACACTAAAATTTTTTTTTCTGTTGTTGCTGCGTTTTTGGTTGCATTGGGAACCGTGTCCTGTTTACACGGTTGCTCTTGTTGTTGTTTTGTCTTGAAAACCGTGCCGTTTCATGTTTTACACGGCTGTTTTGTTTTCAATTTTCATATTGTTTTTACATGTTGTTATTTTATACGGAGATTATAGCAACATGTCAAGTTTTAGTCAATTGTTAAATTTGTTTTGAAGCGTTTTGATCAAAATTGCAATTGATTTTGTCTCGACAAACTGTTTTCACGAGGGTTTTGAAGTTTCAGCCATGTTTGCATTCGATCGAGCGTATTTCTACTCGATCGAGTGCCATTTCTGTCTTGCTTTTGTTCGATCGAGTCCCTGTTGTACTCGATCGACCCCTTTTTAAAACCCTACTGCTCGATCGAGTTGTCCTCGTACTCGATCGAGCAGCTTTGCTGATAAAAGTACTCGATCGACCACCAGTTCTGTCGATCGAGTACCTCCTGATTAGCATACCTCTCGATCGACTTGCGATTCGATCGATCGAGCCCTCTGTCCCTCGATCGAGCACTTATGTCCCTGGATCGAGGATTTAAATCTTTAATGACTTTGAAAATTTGTTTCTTTTGATTTAAATTTTCTTTTGGCTATAATATGTACTTTATACGGATATAGTACACTCGCTATGATTGTGAAACGGTTCACCACGTACCATTAAGTTATTTTAAAGCGTATTTAAAGTAACGGACTGTATTTGATTAAAATTAAATTGATAGAAGCGGTTTTATCACATGAATTTTAATCATTAAAAGGTGGTTTGGATAATTTTAACATAATTACGGAATTATGTCACGAATGAATTTGTTTTTAGTTGATGCATTTTTATTTATCGTTAATTATGAATGTTTTTGAATGCCTTTTATTACGTATTTATTTATTTATTTTGCAAACGGTTGTAACTTAGTGTGGCCTTAGTAGAACGTGTTACCGTAATGATGGAACACGGTCTTGGTTGTATTTTGAGATCTCGTATCTCCGTTTTGGATTTTTCACTTGTAATTACAGTTTTAATTAGAATGTAATTAGGTTTATATTTTGTAATTTTAATTGTAATTTTTGAGAAGACCAAAGACGGAGACCAGATGCTCACTCCCGCTACATGGATCAAGGTGGAACAACAAGACAAGCTTCTTGGGTCCAACGGTGGATTCCAAAGTTGTATTTTGTTCTTTTTATTAGGATAGGCCACACTAGGAAATTTTATTTACGTATTGCATTCAATTATTTATGTTATCGTAACGATAGTATGCATCATATTCCGCCTAAAAACCAAACCACCTAATAATTGCATGAAAACTGACACATATAGAGGTCACGAGTTAGTTTTCCTTGACATTCGTATGTCACACGATTTTTATAAGCCATCACCCAAATTAATTCATTCACGCAGACGCTAGTTATTCGTTTACTTAATATGAATTTTAATTTAGTTGATGGGATCTTCCTCGTATAAACAAAAATTGAGAACGGTCTTTATAGGTCAAACTCCAATGAGTCCCTTCTTCGTCGGTAGGCATAATATGACCCCTTCTACGTCGGGTAAGTTGGAACCGATTGACCTATTTTATCTCAACACTGTGGTCACTCGTACGATCCTGTGATTATGGTGGACTATAGATAGGATTTACAGAAATCTATCGACCAAGAGTTCTTCCGAAAGAATTAGCTAAACAGTTGGCTTATCAATTTACAGAAATTGAGTCTTGGGATCACTTGTATCATTCTTGAGGGAGATCAATTATGCAAGTGCAAGAGTCTACATGTTTAAAATGAATTTTAAAATAGACTTAAATCACCTCGATGAGTTGCTCATTTCGTTTTGTTTTTCTTTCTTTTTCAGTGTAGATCACGATTTTAAACTGCTAAACAACAAATGGCTGGTTCAAGTGATAACCCAATGCCAAGTGCCACATTGGACCGTGAGTCCTGGCTTAGGATCTTCATGAATCGGATGAATCGGTCTACTCGATCGAAGAATGATGGATCCAACTTCGCGGACCGGGAGGCGGCATTACGGAATGCCGCCGCCGACGACGGAAGCTCAAATATCTCTTGGAGCCCATCCGCAAACCCAGGTCCCACGGCTAGAGTGCTTTGAAATCACCAAGTTTAATGATTTACGTATGGAAGCGGGTGCGATTAAAAACGTACTCATTTTTGCAATGGAACCCAATTTGCAGAAACGCTTCATAGCCCATGGTGCAAACAAGATTTTCACCACGCTCACTAAGGAATTCTCGAAAGCACCGAGAATCGTGACTTATGAGCATACCACTCGCTTCTTTGATGCGAGACTCCAGAAGGGCCAACCGGTTAGCCCACACATTCTCAGCATGATTGAGAATGTCGAGAAACTGGAGACCTTTAATCGCAACATCGGCGAGAACATTGTTATCGACCGCATACTTCACTCACTCCACGATGGTTATTCGCAATTTAGAGCGAATTACTATATGAATGATTTGAAGAAAACTCCCCATGAACTGCACTCCCTTCTCGTACAGACCGAGAAGGACATGAAGTCCAGTGGGAGCATGAAACAGGATGTTCTCGTTGTGTCAAATAAAGGAAAGGGTAAGGGCAAAGCTCGAGGCAAACCTAGCGAGTAGGTAAGGCGAAGTTCAAGAAGTCGGGTTCGGGTAAGAGTGGGCCTGGTGAGTCGAGCACCTCATCAGGCGCGACAAAGAGCAAAATGGATAACATGGAATGCCATCACTGCCACAAGTCTGGCACTTTGGAGACGCACATGTCCTGTTTACCATGAGGACATAAAAGCGGGTCGTGTTAAACCTGTTGGTATGTCTTCTTCTTCTACTTTTATTCATATGATTGAGATTAACCACGCAAGTTACGGAACTTGGGTACTTGATACTGGTTGTGGTTCTCATCCGTGTAATCATGTGCGGGGCCTCGAAATCTCGAACCTCTCGCAAAGGGTGAGGTTGACTGCGTGTCGGGAATGGAGCAAGAGTGGCTGCCGTCTCGAGGGGAACATATGTGATCCAGCTTCCTAGCGGATTTGAGTTATCATTATATGATTGCTATTATGTTCCTAGTCTTTCGAAAAACATTATTTCAGTTTCTGCACTTGACAAACTCGGATTTTCATTTGTAATTGAGAATAATACTTGCATTTTCTCTTTACACAATATGATTTATGGCGGGGGGTCGCCATGAATGGAATTTATGTTTTAGATCGGACCACGGAAATATTACACGTAATGAATAAAAAGTTAAAGGTTGGTGACAAAGATCAAACGTATCTATGGCACTCCCGTATGGGACACATTAATGAGAAACGCGTAAAACGGCTCATCAAACATGGAGCTATCTCGGCCTTTGATTTTCAATCATTTGGCACGTGTGAATCATGTCTCATCGGTAAGATGACTCGTATTTCCTTCAAAGGTGTTGGAATGCGCGCTGCTGACCTATTAGGACTCATACACACGGATGTATGTGGCCCTATGTCAATCACCGCACGAGAAGGCTATAGGTATTTCATCACTTTCACGGACGACTTAAGTAGATATGGATATGTCTACTTAATGAAGCACAAAAGTGAATCCTTTGAGAAATTCAAGGAATACCAGAATAGGGTACAGAACCTATTAAATAGAAAGATTAAAACACTGCGTTCGGATCATGGTGGCGAGTATCTTTCTCACGAGTTTGATCAACACCTCAAAGACTGTGGGATTGCCCTACAGTTAACTCCACCTGGAACACCTCAATTGAATGGTGTGTCCGAACGGAGAAATCGAACACTACTTGATATGGTTCGATCCATGATGAGTCACACGATATTACCTGATTCATTATGGGGTTATGCTCTTTTGTCAGCCGCTCTAATACTTAACCGAAGTCCGTCTAAAGCTGTTGACAAGACTCCATATGAACTATGGAAGGGAACGGTCCCTAACTTGTCCTTTATACGGGTTTGGGGCTGCGAGGCTTATGTCAAGTGGAGACCTGAAGATAAGCTCGGCCCGCGATCGGTCAAGACATACTTTATAGGTTATCCTAAAGGAACACGTGGTCATTACTTCTATTCGCCAACCGAACAACGTGTTTTTGTTGCGGCTAGTGCGACATTCTTAGAGAAGGAATTTCTCGAGAATGCAAAGAGTGATAGAACCTTCGACCTGTCGGAGATTCCAGAACCAAACACCGAGCAACCATTGGAGGAACCTATTCCTTCAATCCCGGCTGCGGTGAACATTCCTGAGGAACCTAGGAGGTCGGGAAGAGTCTCTATTCCTCCGAACAGATACATTGGTATGGTCGAGGAACATGACATAGATGACGTTCTACTCTTAACGAGTAGTGAACCCGCAACCTATAAAGGTGCCATGACTAGTTCCGACTCAAAGCTATGGCTTGAGGCCATGCAATCCGAGATGGACTCTATGTATGAGAACAACGTATGGGATCTTGTTGACTTACTCGCTAAGGTTCGTCCCCTTCAATGCAAATGGCTTTACAAGATAAAGCATTCCGTGGAAGGTCAACAAGATATCTACAAAGCACGACTAGTTGCTAAAGGTTTCACCCAAGTGCCAGGTTTGCACTACGATGAGATTTTTGCACCCGTAGTCATGCTGCGTTCCATTCGGATTATCTTAGCGATCGCCGCTTTTCATGACTATGAAATTTGGCAAATGGACGTGAAAACCGCCTTCTTAAACGGCTTTTTGGAGGAAGAGTTGTACATGGTACAACCCGAAGGTTTCATCGATCCAGTACATCCTAAGAAAGTATGCAAACTTAAGCGTTCCATTTATGGACTTAAGCAAGCATCTCGGAGTTGGAATCATCGCTTCGACCAAGTGATAAAAGAAAATGGATTTACTCGATCTGTCGAGGAACCATGTCTATATATCAAGTCGAGTGGGAGCAAGATTGTCTTCCTAATATTGTATGTTGACGACATACTCCCGATTGGGAATGACATACCTCTCTTAACTTCGGTGAAAGTATGGTTGAAAAACCATTTCCGGATGAAAGATCTGGGAGAGGCACAAAGAATTCCGGGCATCCGTATCTATCGAGATAGATCACGACGGATGTTATCTCTCGGCCAGAGTCTTACATAGACAAAGTCCTAGAGAGATTCAAAGCATGACTAACTCCAAGAAGGGGTTCCTTCCTATGGCTCCAGGGGTGCATTTGAGCAAGACTCGGGCACCGAGAGACACCGGAAGAGAAAGAGCGCATGACACGGATTCCTTATGCTTCGGCAATAGGATCAATCATGTATGCCATGATATGCACACGTCCGGACGTGGCATATGCATTGAGTATGACAAGTCGATTCCAACAGCATCCAGGTGAAGCACATTGGCTGGCTGTCAAGAACATTCTTAAGTACCTACGGAGGACTAAAGATTGGGCATTGACTTATGGAGGCGATCAAAAGCTATCGCAACCTAAGGATTCTGTGCAGATGCTAGCTTCCAAACGGATCGAGATGACTCGAAATCTCGGTCTGGATTCGTTTTTACTCTTAATGGCGCTGCAGATCAGTGGAAGAGTTCGAAACAAACTGTTACAAAGAGATTCTACGACCGAGTCCGAGTACTATGCCGCGTCGAAGCTACAAAGGAAGCGATATGGATGCGTCAATTCTTACATGGGCTCTCTGTAGTGCCTAGTTCGAATGACCCGATCACCATCTATTGCGACAATAATGGTGCCATCTTCCAAGCTAAGGAGCCAAAGTCTAGCAACAAGTCTAGACATGTACAACGGAAAGCTCATCTAATCCGGGATTACGTGGAGCAAAAGACAGTAGTGATAGAAAAGATTGCTACAGATGATAACATAGCAGATCCTCTCACTAAAGCATTACGACAAGATAAGCATGAAGGGCACGTTAATTCCATGGGAATTAAACGTGTTCCTAAGTTGTAGTACTCTTTTATGGATCAGATTCATACTCTCTTGTACTCTATACGACATCATCGTTTTGATATTTTATATATATTTTGTTTTTTCATGTGGATTTGTACGACAAATTTTGAACACCACAAAGTGAACTGAACAAACATTATATTCTTGGTCCTTAATTGCCCACGTGAGCTGATAACTCAGGCAATTATTTTGTGACGTTGGTTGATGGTGGGTTCAACGAGCCATAAGTCAACAAAGTTGACGACCAATCACGAGAGGCGATTTATACGGATATTTCGTAGGACACAATTGTGACATCGACGTGGAGTCCTAAATGTTTTATAACATTTGCTGCCCGGTCGTGGATAGGACCTCCATGGTGATCCTAAGAGTCGATTCTTTTGACTATCGATTGTCTCTTGAGACTAAGGCAGATTTTGGGTGACTTTGGTTTCTTTCTCACGGTCATCCGTAACGGGGGGCCAAGTAGATTTTTTTCGGGTCATTTCATGCGTGCTTAGATCGGAAGGAGTTCGAGTTGAAGGAAATATTCAGCCTTTATCGGGTACTCGATATTTCTCAGGGCCACTCGAGGAGTCAGAATCGAAATGCATGGCCATGCTCGGATACGGATTCGTTTTATCGGTTAAGTTACTCTCTAGTCGGGGAAACCACTCTAGATACAGATCAATTGTAAAATACGACCTTTGTGGATCCGATATCGCAAATTGTTTTACATTGAGTGGGAGAAATTTTAAATGAATATGAGAATCGGTTATCGCACATACACTTGTACGGACAAGTGGGAGTTTGTTGGAGCTTGTGTCCTCCAGTTAGTGCGGATAACGTCATTGCACATGCACTTGTACGGACAAGTGGGAGCTTGTTGGGGTTGGTGTCCTTAACAATTAGTGCAAGGACTTATAAACCTCTAAAAGGATCAAAGGGCATACTTTGGTATTATTATCCGTTGATCCACGTTTATCAATAACGGTTGGCTTGCTAGATAAGTTTGACGTTATTGTCATACGGATGGCGGTGATCAACTGGTCCCTAAAAGTCACACCTATAGGATACGTTCGAGAGATGTGACGGTATGAAAATACTTTCATGTAGATGCCAAGATTGACTAACCGGTTAGTCGAGTTATTTGACTAGTAATTAGTCAAATATGTGATGTTGAGATATTATATTTAATACGGATTAAATATCATGGGCTAAGGCGAATTAACCAGTTAATTCGTAAAATTAAATATAAAACGATTTATATTTAATTAAATGTATATTGAATATAATTATACAATATCTTTGTTTTTGTCGGACACGAATTAATAATTCAGCTAACCCGTATTATTAGCCGATGCCTTAATTTCCGATAACCGATAATGATTTATAATCAAACGCGTCATATACATTTAGTCATTGGGGTTCGGACTACGAGTCAAATAGAAGAGGAAATGGAAAAGCCCATTTCCTCCCCATGGACTCGGCTTGGCCGAATTAGGAGAACAAAAAGGAGAGCCTCCTCCTTCTTGTTTTAACCTAATCATCATTTGAAACAAGAATTAGGGTTTTGAAGAGCATTCTTCTCTGAAAAACCTGAGATCTCTCATCTCCAAGAAAAACACACATCAGTTCTCCCAATATTGCAAAGCAATCGGAGAACACCATCTAGCACACGGGCATATCTCGGACAAGGTCTTGGGTGCAACAATTAGGAGGGAATCTCATTTGATTTCTGTTCTTTACGCCGCACTATAAGGACCCGAGGTTGATTCTAATTCCTTATCGTTTCTATATTGTATTTCGTTTTATGACTATAAATTGCATGTTTAAATTTACGTTATAGTCCTGCAATTAAAGGGTAGTATACGGATATTAACCCACATAAGAGCGGCTGACAAAAGAGCATAACCCCATAATGAATCAGGCACTACCGTGTGACTCATCATGGATCGAACCATATCAAGTAAGGTTCGATTTCTCCGTTCGGACACACCATTCAATTGAGGTGTTCCAGGTGGAGTTAACTGCAAAACGATTCCACAGTCTTTCAGGTGTTGATCAAACTCATTTGAAAGATATTCGCCACCCCGATCTGAACGGAGTGCTTTAATCTTTCTACCCAGTTGGTTTTGTACCCTATTCTGGTATTCCTTGAATTTCTCAAAGGACTCACTTTTATGCTTCATTAAGTAGACATATCCATATCTACTCAAATCGTCCGTGAAAGTGATAAAATATCTATAGCCATCTCTAGCGGTAATTAACATAGGTCCACATACGTCCGTATGTATAAGTCCTAATAGGTCACTAGCGCGCATTCCAACACCTTTGAAGGAAATTCAAGTCATCTTACCAATGAGACATGATTCACACGTGCCATATGTAGAAAAATCGAATGCGGGAATAGTCCCATTATCGACGAGTTTCTTCACGCGTTTCTCATTTATGTGTCCCATTCGACAATGCCATAGATAGGTTTGATCTTTGTCACCAACCTTTAATTTCTTATTATTCATGTGTAATACTTCCGTGGTTTGATCTAAGATATAAATTCCATTCATGGAAACTGTTTTGCCATAAATCATTTCATTAAAAGAGAAAATACAACTATTATCCTTTATTGAAAATGTAAAACCGTCTTTAGCAAGTACGGAAACAGAAATAATGTTCTTAGATAAACTGGGTACATAGTGTGATTATTTAAAAATAACTCAAAACCACTAGGGAGTTGGATTACATATGTTCCCTTCGAGGCGCAGAACAACTCGTGCTCCATTCCCGACTCGCAGTCCACATCACCTTTTTCGAGAGGTATGATGTTCTTTAGGCCCTGCAAATGATTACACAGATGAGAACCACAACCAGTATCAAGTACCCAAGTTCCGAAACTTGCATGGTTAATCTCAATCATATGAATATAAGATGACATACCAACAGGAACGACGCGGCCTGCCTTGATGTCCTCACGGTAGACGGGACAGTTCCTCCTCCAATGTCCAGTCTTGTGACAATGGTGGCACTCTATGTCACCGCCATTGCTCTTTGCCTTACCCTGTGAGCCACTAGTCTCACCGGGCGCACTCTTACCGTTTCCTGGCTTCTTAAACTTTGGCTTACCTACAGCTAGGTCGCCATGAGCCTTGTCCTTACCTTTACCTTTGTTGTAAATCGTGAGAACATCCTGCTTCATGCTCCCACTCAATTTCATATCCTTCTCGGTCTGTACGAGAAGGGAGTGTAGCTCATGAGGACTCTTTTTCAAGTCATTCATGTAGTAGTTCGCCCTGAAAAGGGAAAAACCATCATGAAGAGAATGAAGCATGCGGTCAATGACAATGCTCTCACTGATTTTACAATTTAGTGCCTCCAGCTTCTCGACATTCTCAATCATGTGAAGAATGTGTGGGCTAACCGGTTGGCCCTTCTGGAGTTTCGCATCAAAGAAGCGACAGGTATGCTCATATGTAACGATTCTCGGTGGCTTTGAGAACTCGTTAGTGAGCGTGGTGAAAATCTTGTTTGCACCTTGGACAATGAAGCGTCTCTGCAAATTGGTTTCATTGCAAAGATGAGTACGTTCTTTATCGCACCCGCTTCCATAACGAAATCACTATAAGCGAGTGACTCGTTGGCTCCTGCATTTGGGCCTGGGTTGACCGGTATTGGCTCAGTTAAATACCTGAGCTTACCGTCAGCAATGGCAGCATTCCGTAGTGCCGCCTCCCAGTCCGCAAAGTTGGACCCATCATTCTTCAGTCGCGTGGACTGATTCATTTGGTCCATGAATATTTTTAGCCAGGACGAACGATCTAGTGTGGCACTAGGCATTGGGATTGCGTTATTTCCAGCCATTTGTTGTAACAGTATTATCGAAAATAATCGTGTTCTACACTGCGAAAGAAGAGTAAAAAATAATAAGCATGTGCATCGTTTTGTTTTTAAGTCTAATGAACTAATGTCATAACGCGAAGACTCAAAACATTTATACAATTGACCTCCCTCAAGAATTATATAAATGATCCCAATACTCAATTCTCTGTAAATTGATAAGCTAACCTTTTAGCTAATTCTACCGTTAGAATTCTTGGTCGATAAATTTCTGTAAATTCTATCTTTAGTCCATCATAATCACGAGAAACTCTTCGGACTATGATGTTGAGGTAAACTAAGTCAACACAACTACTTACCCAACGTAGAAGGGGTCATATTAGGCCTACCGACGAAGAAGAGATTCATAGATGTTTGCCCTTATAAAGACTAATCTCAATTTCCGTTTTAGAAGAAGATCCCATCAACTTTATTTTAATTCATTTTAAATGAACTATAATCTAGCATGCGAGAATGAATAAACTAAGGTGATGGCTTAAAGACTGTGACATCTGCATGTCCATGAAAACTAACATATAACCTACATGAGTCAATTTTCATGCATTTTAGTAGTAGTAGGTGGTTTGGTTTTAGGCAGAATATGATGCATAAAACTAACATGTGAATGAAAGGCAATAAGAAAGAAAAAAGACGTAAAAAAACAGTAAAAGTCCTAGTGTGGCATATCCTATCAAAATGAAAAATAAATACAAGTTTGGAATCTATCCTTGGACCCGAGAAGCTTGTCTTGATGTTCCATCTTGATCCATGTAGCGGGAGTGAGCTCTTATCTCCATCTTTAGTCTTCTTTGAAATTATAATAAATAAAATTACATAATTGGCCTATTTATTACATTCTAATTTCAAAACCCAAAACTAAAATAAAAGGAGATTCGAGATCTCATAATTACATAAAAAATCATGTTTCCTTCATTACGAAAACATAATTTGACTAAGGCCACACTAAGTATTACAATTTACAACCGATTGCAAAATTAAATACGTAAATAAAAATTCATTCAATCGATTCATTCAACAAAATTAAAAGCATCAACTAAAAATAAATTAGACATACATGACACAATTCCTTAATTATGTTGATTAATTTATCCAAACCACCTATTTAAATTAAATTAAGTGACAATTCCGCAATTAATCACATTAATTTCATTCTTAATCCATATTAAACTTGTAATATGAATTCTATCCGTCAAAATTTTAAACTGCTTTAAAATAACTCGATATCTTTAAATTGTGAACCGTTTCACAATATCTAATTGGCCAAAAACAAAACAAAACCCCTTTTTTTTTGGTCTCGGCTGGAAAAATAAACAACAAAAAAATTTTATTTTTTTTTTATTTTTAAAATTCCAGCTGCTCTCGGCTGAAAATAAAAACAGCCCCTTTTGTTTTTTTTATTCGGCAATTAGGCAAAACAAAAGGAAAAAAAAACTTTCCAATTTTTTTCTTTCGGCAATCCAAGAAAAAACAAAAAACAGAAAACTTATATTATTTTTTTTTTATCCCACGGCAAAACCCTAAAAAAAAATTAAGCCGTCTATTTTTTTTTCTCTGCGGCAATAAGCCCTAGATCAAAAACGATGAAGAAAAGTTTACAGTTGCTATTTAGAACATGATTTAGCAAATAAATTATTGAACATGATTAATCTTATATGCTAAAACTATATAGAAAAAACAAGTTCTTGAATCATCGTCATGACCATCCCATATACAATTCAATTTAATCCGAATTAAATCAAGGTATCTACAAATTCACTTTATTATCATCTTAACTGATTAAAACAATAATTTGTATGAATCATATGGAAATTAAATCATCAACAATAAGAGGGAAAACCGAAAAAAAACAGACGGTAAAAAAAAATTTACCTCTCGGCAAAAAAAAATTTACAGCCGAAATTTTTTTTTTTTTCTCTCTTTTCGAAATTCCTTATGTTGTTTACATACACTTTTATGAAAATCATCAAGATTAAAATTCGTGGCCTAACGCTCTGATACCACTTGTGGGAAATAATCTGTATACTTCCCTTAATATAGAAGGATTATAACGAATTTAACAGTGATGATCAATAGTCATAAACAAAATACATAAACAAAGTATAAAGGATTCAGAATTAACCTTCGGTCTTAGCAAAATGGCCTAAGAACAATATCAAAATTGATATACGCCTATCAGTTGCGCCCAAGACGATATGAGATATGCCCTATTGATTGTGCTAGAATCGATCTAAAATTTTCTGTAAAATTTAGTTGTATTGTGTTTTTTCTGATGAGAGAGGAGGCTAGGTCAAGAAAAAGAATTAGGGTAGAATAATCATCTACCTTTCTTTCTTATACTGACCGAGATTTGGAGTCAATTAGGAAAGAATAAATCTTTCCTAATTTCGGCCTAACTGACCGAAATAAGGAGTATATTCTCCTTATTTTTGGTCTTTCCAAAAATATATAAAATGTGTTGAATTGTCATCTAGTGAGGATCGAACCCATGACCTCTTGGTATGTGTACCCTCACTATTACCACTATGACACATTCATCTTGTTGATATTAAATATAACTGATTATATTTAATTACGAATTAACAGATTAATTCGTCCAAGCTAACATTACATATATTTAATTAAATATAACTTATTATATTTAATTTACGAATTGACAGTTAATTCGTCTCAACTAATATTATTTAATTTTCATTAAATAATTATCTCATCAACACATTGACTAACTATTTAGTCATATTGGGCATCAATGTGATTATATTTCTATAACCACATTTCTCAAACACATCCTATAGGTGTGACCTTTAGGGACCAGTTGATCACCGCCATCTGTATGATAATAACGTCAAACTTTCTAGCAAGCCAACCGTTGTTAGGTAAACGTTAATCAACTGATTAAATATACGAAGTATACCCTTGTGAACTTGTAAGAGATTTACAAATGTTATCACACTAATTTGTGGAGTACACAAGCTCCAACACCCACCTCCCATGAGGAACCAAAATCAAAGACCCTTTTACAACCAAAACCAAGGTTACCAAAATCAATCTCCATACAATCAACAAAATGACCAAGGTTTTGATGTTCAAAAAGCGGTCCTTCAAATGCAAAAGAATCAACAAGAGTTTTTCACTCAAATGCAAAAGGATAGTCAAGCAAAGGAAACCACAATAAACAACATCCTAGCTCACACCAAAATGTTGGAAACCCAATTGACTCAACTAGCATCTTCAAGCTCACAAAGACAAAAGGGGCAATTACCACCTCAAAGTAATCCCCCAAGACATGAAACGGTTAGTGCCATTCACTTGAGAAGTGGTACAAGGTATGAAGCACCGAAAAAGCAAGTTGAGGATGAGGTTGTGGAAGCTAGTGACAAGGAAGAAATTGTGCAAAACTCCAAAAATGGAGAATCATCAAAAGAAGAAATCTCAAAGAAAAATGAAGACGAGGTCAAGGAGAAGGAGCCCATTGTGATTAGACTTCCTTTTCCGAGTCGTCAAGCCAAGCCCAAATTTGATGACCAACTTGGAAAATTTATGGAAATTGTGAGGAATTTGGAAGTCTCAATTCCTTTCACGGAATTAATCAATCACGTGCCGGCCTATGCGAAATACATGAAAGACATCCTCACAAAGAAGAAGTCAATCCGGAAACTTGAGACTATCGCCTTCACTAAGGTGAGTAGTGCAATACTTCAAGGGAGTTCACCTCCAAAACTCAAGGATCCGGGAAGCTTCTCAATATCGTGTACCATTGGCGACACCACGATCAACAAAGCCTTATGTGATCTAGGGGCTAGTGTGAGTGTTATGCCGTACTCGGTGAGTAAAAGGTTGGGGATGGGAGAGCTTAAATGCACCAATATCACACTCAAAATGGCCGATAGATCGACGAAGACACCGTTAGGGATATGGGAAGATGTTCCCGTACGAATTGGGAAATTTTTCATCCCGGTGGACTTTGTCATTGTTGATATGGAACAAGACTCCAACATTCCAATCATTCTAGGAGGACCTTTCTTACACACCGCGGGTGCGGTGATTGATGTGAAACATGGAGAGCTTACTCTAGAAGTGGGAGATGAGAGTATAACTTTAAATCTTGACAAGACTATGAGAGCTCCCCGTTTGCATGAACCATGTTTTATGATTGATCATTATAGCCGGAAGGATGATAGTAAGAAGTCGGAACTCCAATGGAAGAAGAAAATTGAAGATGCTCCATTCAAAGAGCAAGTGAATTATAACAAAGAGAGCTTGAAAAGCTCACCAAAGTCAAGCAATGAAGAAGATGGCCCCATTGGCCAAGACAAGATAATGGGAGAGTTGTCTCTATCAACTCAAGAGATCTTTAGTGATCAAGTAGATGAAGTGTGTGGTCTTTGGGACGATGAATTTGAAGTGATTTTCAATCTCTATATTGGTAATGCTATCGATCAAGACCGACAACAAGGGCAAAGATCTATTGAAGATCTTTATCACGACAATGAACAAGCTTTTGATTACTTATTCAAGGTGTTGAGCAACATCAACAACACCTTGGACATGCCCCTATGACATCTCACTAAGGATGAGAGTTTGGTGGAGTCCTCCCTAAACCACCATTTGTAAATATTTCTAACTCCCTAACTCGCATTTTAATTCTTGAATTACATTTTTTGTCATTTTTGGATTTTTATGCCTTGATCTAGATAATTATCATGTTTGAGAAAAGTGAGGGGGGACTAATGATTTCAATTGATGTGTAGTGCTTTAGCTTAGTGTGGGGATAGCAATTGCCTAGGCTATCCATGCCTTAGTAGTGTCCCCACAATGCAGAACACGAGATTTTGAAAAATGAAAAATGACAAGGGATATGCAAGTACACGGATGGAACTGAATCCGGGTAAAAGGGGAAGAATCCGAGAGTTTTCAAGAGAACCCGCCCGTTTTCAGGCAACCCGGACGTTTTGGTCCGAATCCGCCCGTCCTTCATGAGCTGAATTTTTGAAATTTTGGGACTGTTAGCAAATCCAGGCGTCCTGCAAAGAATCCGCCCGTCCTCAGAAAGACGCCCGTCTTACAAGGGAAGACGCCCGTCTTTTTGGCTGAGAAAAACAAGAAAAAACCCTGGAAAGTAATCCGCCCGTTTTCACTGAAAGACGCCCGTCCCGCACTTACAAATCTGTGCGTCTTTGCTAGAATCCGCCCGTCTTTAGGCGAGGATTTCTCAACCCAAAACAGACAGAATCCGAACGTCCCGAAGGAAATCCACCCGTCTTCCCCCTGCATTTCAAATTTTTCGGGTCTTTTATAAACCCCCTCCCACATTCATTTCTTCATTCCTTCATTCCAAACACTACCCATAAACCCCAAAACTCAAAACCCTCATCCTCTCCATCACAAAAACAAGATTTCCTCAACCACATTCATCAAAATCAAATCAAATCATCCTTTTAACAAAAATTAATCACTCCTCTTTCAACAAAAATCAAACCAAGCAACAAAATCTTCAACCTTTGAGTCGATTTTTGAATTTATAAAGGCAAAGCCTTTCATCTTTAAATCGATTTGGGTACACTTGAAAATTGAAGATTTTCACTCTTTTCTTGGTTCAAGCATCAATGGCAAGGACAAAAGGAGCAACAAAGGCACCAAAGACAAAGGCACTCTCAACAAGACAAAATAGTCTTCAAGCAAAGAAAGCCTCATTAGCTATGGTGGTAGCTAGCTCAAACTTGAAAGTACAACAAGAACAACCTCCCTTGGAAGCAACTACATCTACTACTCCGGAAATTGCTCAACTTTCGAACTATCCGGAGGTAATTTTCATTTTCAAATCCCATAGGGAAACTTTTGCCAAGTTTGCTAGAAAATCATTTCTATCCACCAAGTTTATTTGTGAAGATGCCTTAGATAAGTTGGGTGTCCTTGAGCAAACTAGAGCCTTCTTTAAAGCCATGGGGTTGAAAAAATTGTTTACAACAAAAGAATTGACATACCCCTCCCTTACCTTAGAATTCTTGAGTTCTTTGAAAGTTAATAAGGTAGAGACCATGGAAAACATCGAGTTCTGCCTAGCTAATGTTAGTAGGCGCATCTCCTTTGAGGAAATGGGTAAAGCATTGGGTCTTGATGATTCACATAGTTATTTCAAGAATGTTGGCAAGTATGACCCCGCTCCTCTTTGGGAGGCGATTTCCGGAAGGAAATTTGAGAACTATCATGCTAGTCGCGCTCTATTAGTCCACCATCCGGGCATTAGAGTGTGGCACAAGGTCATAGGCAACACCATCATTGCAAGAAAAGACACCAACCACTTTACCAAGCTCGATTTTGTTCTTCTTGAGTCGGCCTTGAACATTGGAAGGGAATTCACCAAGCCTTTCAACTCTCTAAGGCTTTTGGTGGATAGATGGCTAAATTTTGATTGTGGGAAGCAAGGCACTACCGTTATTGTGAATGGAGGTCTAGTCACTCTTTTGGCTAAATACTTTGATCAGAACTTCAACAAGGATAGCAAGTATGTGGCGAAAAAGGGTGGTCATCTCATTGATATTGATACTATGATAAACAAGTACAAGTGGGTCTCTCATAACCCTCTTGACACCAAGTATGGGTGGCTCACTAGTGAGGCTAGATCTTTTACTTTGCCTTCGAAGATTTGTCGTTTAAGTGTCCACCGGACCAACTATCTCCTTCCCCTTTCAAAAGAGGCCGAATACATTATCCGACAACAAAAGGGTGAAATTGAAATGCCCTCCTCTTCCATTGTCACACCACCCTATCCTTTCAAGTACCAAGAGTTCAAACCCGAAGGTGTTGAAGCAAGCAAAGATTTTATGACTCTTCTTATGCAATAGATGCACAAGCAAGCTTTCAAGGATCGGGAAGATGCTTACTTAGCCCAATATCCACCCCTCCTTCATTTAGCTAGGCAAGGACTACTTGATCCTTCATGTCCTTTGCCTAGTTGGGCGGATAGGGAAGTCTTCTTTCCGAGTGCATCTAGGGATGAGAGTCCGGGTGACGATGAGGTTGTTGGTGATGCGGTTGATAAGGAGGATGATGATGAAGAGGCTAGTGAAGAAGAAGAAGAAGAGGATGATGAACAAAGTGAACAACAAAGTGAAGAAGGAAGTGGTGATGAGTCCACTTCTATTGAGGAAGATGATGATAGTGATGATATGATGGAGGATTAGCAAGCTTTGGAGACTCCTACCCTCTTGAGGTTTGTCTATCTCTCTCTTTGTTTTATTTATTTAATCTTGATCATGATTGGAGTAGTCCTAGCAACATAGAGGACTAACACCTCGGCCCCATTGAGGTGTTCTTATTTTATTGTTCCCACTTTTGAAAATCCAAAATGACAAATTTAGTTTCATGCATTGCATTGTGTGTGCATGAACTACACCCAACTTTAGGACATTAGAAATAATGTCTAACTCGGTTTGGGGAAGTACATACATACACAACGGGAGGTAATCTAAATTATCCTCTCCATCATAAACAAAAACCCATGCATCATGTAGTGTAGATTAGTGTAGCTTGCATTTAGTGTAGAATTCATGCATCATGCTTGCATGATTTCCCATCATTTTGGCCATTGAGGACAATGCCTATATTAGTATGGGGATGGGGAATTCTAACTTAACTTTTATTCAAAAATCCAAAAAAATTGAAAAATTTCGAAAAAAACCATAAAAATTTGAAAAATTGAAAAACCAAAAACAAGTTCATTTCCTTTGTAGTGTAGTCATGTATATATTGTTGTATATATTGTGTTTGTTTTACCCTTGTTCACATTGATCGACTACGCCACATCCGAGACATGGGGATATTGAAGACCGCATGGTATGATCTTTCCAATCTCCTTTTTCCTCTTTATGTTAATGACTATGTGGCTTTATTTTGATTGATGCGGTACAACAATGTGAACTTAGGACTTGCATTTAGTTTATATGTCATATTAGTTGGTAGAATCATTTGCATTAGGATGTTTATATGTTAGTTGCATCATGGCATGTAGTTGCATGTTAGAAAATTTTGCGAAACCGTCTACTTGGGAAGCTTGACAAGTGTATATAGGCCCTAGTAGATGCTTTTTCTTCTTAAGACTTTGCTTGTTAGAATACTTGTAAAACACCATAAGATGTGTCATGCTAGTATCCTTTGACCCATGGATTAAGGCCTAGTCAAGAGTACCTTATGGTGTGATAACTCCTTGGCTACCGTTTATTCCAAGGTGACCCTTGAAACCATGCATCCATCTATCCATCATCCATGTTCTACCACATTTTTGTCATCAAAGGGAATGGGCACTCTAAGAAATCAATTTGAGTTCAATGAAATGAAAAGTGAAAGAAAGTTTGCAAAAAAATGCATCAAATGAAAAGAGGAGCAAAAATAGAACTCCTATGCTTCAAATATAAGCCACCCTCACTACATATGGGGTGACTTTGAAAATGTTCAAAAGAAATGCAAAGAAAGTTGTCAAGTGTTGAAATGCCAAAAAAATCAAAAAGAAATGGCAAGAAAGTGTTCTCAAATGTTATATGCCACATGAAATTGGGGGGAAAAACAAAAACGAAAGCAAACTCCCAAAATGAAACTCAAATATCTATCGATCCCCTTATCCACCGTATCCATTTTTGTGCATAGTAGAGAGGGGACGACCCTTCTTCTTGTCTAGGCAAAAGGGGGAATTCCGCGATCCTCCGGTGTTTCTAACACCATAGGGAGTCTACTCTTGACAAAAGCATTTAACGATTGAGGACAAAGGTACCCTAGCTTGACACAACTTGGAGGTGATTTATTGGTATCCTTCTAGGCTTAGTAGTTTGAACAAATTGCATCTATGAAGGAGTGTGTACCCTTGAATTGCTTCCCTTGTAGATAATTTCCGCCACTTAGATGGGGAAAGTGGCTATTCTTTTGTAGATGCATCCATTATTTGATTTTGTGTGCTTAATGTTTGGATGTGTCGCCATTTTGGCAAGACCCACCTTGCCTTGCAAGAAGGCATCCTACCCCATGGTTGTCTTATTGTGAGTTGAAGGGGCGGAGTGAGACCCGCTAATCGTCTCATATCGGCTATGTTATTAGGTTAGTTTAAATAATGGTCCTAGTCTTTGTCACCTCTTTACTCGGGACGAGCAAAGGTTCGGTTTGGGGATATTTGATGTGACCATAATTAGAGCATATTTAGTCCCCGAATTAGCCTCGTTCCATGCTTTTTAGTGCATATTTGGGTCATTTATTGTCTTTAGTTCTTTGTTTTGCATATTCTTTGAGGTTTTGTGTCCTTGGTAGGAAAGGAGTGCAAACCTTGCATTTTCATGGCAAAACGAGACTAAATTGATTGTATTCAATGACCAAGCATCAAGGAGAGACAAGATTAGAAGGCCTTTGTACATACTATAGTAGATGGGCAATGATGAGGAAAGATCCTTGCATCCCCGAGGAAATCCCCAAGGAATTTATGAAGAAAAGGGAAGAAAAGAAGAAGAAAGCACGCTGCATGACAATCCGTGCGTCTTCCTTACAAGACGCCCGGGCAGCAGCAACCAGAAGACTCCCGTCTTCTCCCAAAGAGGCCCGGGCAGCAACTCACGAATCCGGCCGTCCCGAGCCTAAGACGCACGGATTCCAAGGCAGCACAACTTCGTTTCTTCAAGCTTCAAGAGAGATGCCCATCCTTCCAAAAATACCGGCGTTTCCCTAAGTAGGGACTTAATCGTCATTTAAGCCCTTAGTTAACCCTAATTCCTACACCTAATCCCCACTATAAATACCCCATTAGTCTAATTAGAAGAGCATGTTCTTCTTATCAATTCTTAGAGTAGTTAATATCAATCAAATCTCTCTTTAGTTTTGTAATCAACAATTAATCAAGTTTTAATACAAGTTTTATTTCCTTAATCTCTCTTTTGTTCATCCTTTATTTTGGGTAATTGAAGATTATTTGGGTTATTATTGGGAGATTGACAACCTCTCAATCAAGCATTCAAGTACTTCTTTTATCTTTGCTTTATTATTGGAATCATTAGTAGGTATAATTCTCTTAATCCCTTTTTAATTATTGTTAATTACTTTCATTTGTTCATCATGTTTCATTTTGTTGGTATGATTGACAACCTTGCTAGCATGATCAACATGATAATGAGTGAGTAGTCTCTTAGCTAGGGTTAATGGGTGATTAGGGGAAACCAACATGGGGAATGATTCATGCTTAAATTAATATGCTTTCATGTTTTATTTGCTTGCTTGTTTTGATCTCAACTCATGCACATGTTATATTTGATGAAATGCTAAGCCTATGAATCCTTGCATTTACTACCATCTTCTATCTTTTCAATGAGACTTGTAAGACATAACCCAACTCGAGTCTCATTAGACCATGCATGTTGTTGAGTAGGGAAGATTAAGTCGACTTGTAGGTGTTGTACAATCTAATCGATTCGGCTCCGGGACCCAAACTTTCCTAGGATTGTAAGATATAACCCAACTCAATCCATCACAACAATAATTGCTTGCTTATAATTTGAGAACATGTTTGTATGATCAATTTCCATGAATTCCCTATGACCCCATGATACCCTAGTGCTTTTTATCAATTGTTTACAACCCTTTTTAATTCATCTTGCTTGTTTACTTTTATTGCTATTTAGTTTAGTGACCTTCTACATCAACCCAAATTGTGACAGCCCTAAGACACCACTAGTTGCAATAGAAATCTCATTTCAATTCCCGTCCCTTGGGATCCGACCTTTACTTGCCTCTTTACTAATTGTAGAGTTGTTTGTGAAGCTATAAATTGTGTTTTGGTCTAGGTGCTCTTAACGACAAGTTACCGAAAAGATATAGTCCGACCACTCACCTCCAGCCTCAGACTCAAGCCCTTAACTCCAGCTCAAGGAAATAAACGACAATGTAAATACGTAGACAAAATAACTACCCAAACGAAAACAAATCTCACACAAGGACAATGTTAAATAGTCTGGAAAACAACAATAAATAGGCTGGTTAATAGCTCACCTTTTAGGAGTAAACAAACGGAGGACAAACGCACAATCAAAATTCTCACGTCCGTTTGGTTGTGAAATCCCAAGTGTAATTCTCCTTCATTGAAGGAGAAAACAGCGGATTCGAATCTTTCGCGGCAAAAAATAATGAATTCAAACTGAACAAAACAATAAATATGAAAAAGAAAAAATAAATAAAAAGAGCAGGACCTCGTTTTCATCTGGAAATGCAGCACTCCCCATGAATAGCATGTGTTGTTTACAAGAATGAAAATGAAATTAAATCAGAGAGGATAGAAGCGGGATTAAGGAAACAATACATAGTAAAGAGTTATTAGAATACCTAGAAAATGAGCAAGCCCCTGTCCCTCATAGGGGTCAGAGAAGCTGGCCATCCCGACGCAAACGGTTCCCGTAGCCTTACAAAGTAAGCAGAAAATACCAGTAAATAACGAAAGCAAACATCAAAAAGGGATGAAGAAAGGAACCACCATGTGAGAAGAGTGAGAGTTGGGAGCAGGTAATATGTGGGTGAGAATCGAAACAATAGGGTAATTGGTTGCAGGAATTGTGTGGTCGATCAGAAATGGAGAGAGGATGAGAGCACATGAGAGAATAGAGGATAATGAGTTGAATATACAAACAGTGCTATTTCGCGAGGATCCATATTGAAAATTGCATCAACTACAGCTATAATATGAAAAATATAACTAATGAACACTCCAAAAAATGATCTTTAACGTCTCAAGTATCAAACAACAAAACCTAATGAGACATTGCACCTACTGGTAAATACGATTCAAGTAATTTGTATCAGGTAGGTTTCCATTCCTCGTCTCCTTCCCATTATACAACAATTGTTGCTGCTGCGAAGCTATACCGCTCTGCACACCCCACAATTTCGCGACAATTAATCCAAACTTAACTATAAAAGAGCAATATATAAATATATGTATATATATATATATATATATATATGATAATAACGAAGTAGAATTTTATTTTACTACACCTCTTGACGTAATGGTATGTGATGTGTGCTAATGTAAATAGATCGACGTAAAACTTATGCTTATACACGAAAAGAAAGATATGACAATGTTTTGTATGAAGCGGAATAACAAATAATTGGGTCAACGAGTTTGTTAACCTAATTGATCAGGTACATATGTATGTTCCGCTATGTTCTAATATATTTTTTGTGTGTGTTCTTACTTAGGATGTGTCCTTCACGTGTTCGTCGTCCTGAAGAGTTTAAAATACACCCTTACGCTGATTTTGACACTCATGTTCGATAACTAGAAGAGTATATGGAGTTTATGGGAAGTAATAGGATAGTAGATATCTGACTGACACCCATCTAAGAGCTTTCACCTTGGTTAGCACTCTTCCTAAGGAAGGTGAGATGAGAGATGCCAAGAGAATGTACATGAAGGACTATGATATTCACACTGAGTGCTTACATTGTTACCGAGACTATGAGGACAGAAATGAATACCCGGAAGACATGACATACGAGGTTATTTCCATGACATTGAGAGACCATTATTATTACTTGAAGAGACAACATGCTGAAAAAGAGGTGGAACTGAGGCAGTGTAGTCATACGAATAATGAGAAGGAATCTGAGGAGCCTATGTCTGAAGATTTTGGTGAGGACCCCGAAGTGATAGAGATCAGTAGTGACATAGAGGAAGACCTAGAGGAGAGCGACGACGAATCTGAGGAGGTGAATGGACCAAGGGAGCAGGGTCACTCTGACCCTGACCCTTATTCTGATAATGATGTGGTCATAGTGAAAGAGTCATATAACCCTGGACCTAGGAAATATGGGTGGTTTCGCTTCAGAAGTATAATGGTGTACGATATTGGGGTACGCGTTATACGAGCCCCGATTGGTGTATGTGCCCCATATGGTGTTTTATGGGTTTTGCACACGGGTAACCACTATATGACGTTCGCGTCCCCTATCACCAATGCCACATATAGCCCCTTTTGCGAACATGATGGCACCGTAGGTATGTATCGATATCAATTTTCTATGTGGAGGAATTTTGATCCTAGACGATAGTTTTTTTATTGTTTTTTTTTATTAGCTTCTATTGTCACTTGTATCGGATTATCGTTACTTATATTAGATTATTGTCATTTTTATTTTATTAGCTCATTATTGTCACTTGACATTGGTTATCGTTACTTGTATTTGATTTTTGTAATTTTTATTTTATTAGATCAATAAAATGATTATTTTACAAAAATAACATAAATAAAATCCATCATAAAACTCTACACACATAAAAAGAGTCTAAAAGCGCACATTATAGTCCATAAACGACAAATACAATTCTACTCCTTATCACTATCACTAAGACTATCCTCACAACCCAATCTTTGTTGAACTCGATTACCGAGTGTAAGGAATTTACCATGCGTTTCTTCTGCTTTGACAAGCATCAATCAACGGGCCAACGCCCATCATGCGGAAGAACTTAAGCTGTTCTCTGTCATCCGCAATCTTTCTAGCGGGAGCAAGTTGGTCAAGTAAAGCGTGTACAGTCTGGACCTAGGTCCGGTCGTGAACAGTTCTCGTCCAAGCTTAGGGCTGGACGTGAATCTCTCGCGTCTGACCCTAGGGTTGGACGTGGTTGTTCTATTTCATCCTTTTTTTTTTAATTCTGTGTTTCAAATTTGTTTTGGGTGCGAAGATCGATCTACGGGTCTACGCTAATCCGTTCTAACAATGATGACGTTCATTACATACTGTCGACGTTAGTAATTTGTCGGCGTCGAAAAGCAGGTTGGATATATTGGGCCTAATATATAATCAATATATAATATATAATCAGTCAGTAACTCTCCTATAGGACTGTCCTTGTAACACCGCGTTTTTAAAAAAAAAAAATTATAATCATATTTTATATTTCTCTAAATAAGTTATGACTATATTATTATTATGCGTTATTATCAACACTGACCAGGCCTAGTTATTTACCTAAATGGACTTATATCCATTTTATTATAAAATTATTTCAAAATTTTTAATTTTCGTTAAGTAATCCCATTTTCAAAAATACAATTATTTGCTTATAAATTTTCGAAAACCGAGTCATTTATTAGACACTTGGTAAAAATATTGAACGAGCCCGTTACATGTCCGAATTTTCTAGTCCTTGTAAGATGACTTGGAGTCGTCACGTGCAATGTAGTGACACCTAATTTTCTTCATCATTAATCTTTCTTTTTCTTACAAACCATCTTATCACAAATTTTCATTTAAACGGATATATCCGTTTTATGTGTAAGACTGGTTGAATATCTACCATATAAGTCAATTCTCAAAACTGATACTCCCTCCATTCAACTCTACAAGGACATTATGCTTTATCACGTTTGCTAACACGGCTTTTACTCGGCAAATATCTTTAGTTACGTATTTGCAAAAATTATAAAAGTTAGATATTTTTAATGTACTCTTAAAGACAAACCAAATAAGATCTCACATGAATATATTTTCACTTATGTATCGAGAGAAAATTGAAGTTGAATTTCCACTTGTAAATAGTGTGCAAAAGAGATAATGGCTTTGTGGAGTTGAATGAAGGGAGTATGAAATATTAAATAATGGGTTAATAATATAGGGTAGACTGTAGACTTGTAGTCATTATTACTCCTCTCAGTTCTCATCAGACTTTGTAAAAGCAAATTCAAATTACTTTTTCCATTTTACACACATGCAAACAGTGGCGGAGCCAGGATTTGAACTTAGGGGGGCGAACGACTAATTTCATAAGGTACCCCGAAAAAATTTCGAAAAATTTAACTAAAAACTTCGAAAATTTCATCCGCCAGGGGGGGCGACCGCCCCTGCTAGCCCCCCCCCCCCCCCCCCTAGCTCCACCACTGCATGCAAAACTCCTCCTTCCTAACTTTTCTACAAATCTAAATCATTCACCATATTTTTGCCTATTCAAAGAAATTTCAGAAAAAAAAAAACTTATATTGAAAAATTTCTTATTCAAAATATGTAATCCTAATTCCAACTATTTGTGACCAATTTTCAGCCCAAGGAGCTTGAAGCTATTGTTTACGTAAAGAATAGGTTTACTGTAAATTATAATTGATGATGAATAAGGTTACAAGGGCTTGATTAATATACAAACTAAGTAGTAACTGATAGCCTAAAGATGAGCTAACTAAAAGCTAGAATCTAGGATAGTTACACCAATATTTGACTAGGTAAATTAACATGTGCTAATAAACTATTTGTTATGCTATTTACGTAGAGTTAGGATGCTATTGACTTTCGATCGTTGACTGCGATATTTGTATTATTAACATTCCCGCTCAAGATGGACGGGCGAAGACGAAGACCAATCTTGGATGATAACTCAGTAAAGCGCGGTTTGTGGAGTGGCTTTGTAAGTGTGTCAGCGAGTTGATCAGTACCATTGATATGCTGAACACGAATATGGCCGAGACGTACTTGCTCCTTAACGAAATGAAAAGAGAGCGCGAGATGCTTCATTCTTGAATGGAAAACAGGGTTGACGGAGTAATGAGTGGCAGAGAGATTATCACAGAAGATGACGGGAGGGCGAGGGATGTGAATACCGAGCTCCTGAATAAGGGAGGTTAGCCAAAGAAGTTCAGCAGTCGTGTCTGCAACAGCCCTGAACTCGGCTTCAGTGGACGATCGTGAGACAGCCTGTTGTTTTCGTGATGACCAGCTGATTGGGTTAGAGCCAAGATAGACAATCATACCAGAGGTCGAGACATAATCATTTGTATCACCACCATGGTCTGCATCGCAGTAGGCGTGAAGGCGAAGAGGGGTCGAGTTGGTGAGCTGAACGCCAAGGTGAAGAGTACTTCGAAGGTAGCGAAGAAGTCTCTTTAAGGCTGTCTAGTGAAGGGTAGTGGGATGCGTGAGGAATTGGGCAAGTTTGTTGACAGAATAGGCAATGTCGGGTCTTGTAAGTGATAGATATTGTAGACTACCAATGATGGCACGGTAATCCGTTTCGTTTTCTTTTGGTTGGGTTGGTTCGGCAGTAAGTGGAGGGTGAGGAAGCATGGGTGTGGATGAAGGGTTGCAATCTTGGTAGTTGAATTTGTGTAACAGGTCGGAGAGATATTTGGTTTGGTTGAGATGTAGGCCAAGTTTTGTAGGAGTGACTTCAATACCAAGGAAGTAGGATAAGGGACCAAGGTCTTTTAAGGAAAATTTGTTTGATATTTGTTGGATGAAGGCAGTGATATGGTTTTCATTTGGACCAGTGACAATAATATCGTCAACATAGACGAGAACGAGAAGGGTTGTTTGGGCCGTGACAAGAATGAAGAGGGACTGGTCAGAGACCGAGTTTTTGAAGCCGTTGGTGAGTAAGTAGTTTTTGAGTTCGGTGTACCAGGCTCTCGGGGCTTGTTTGAGCCCATAGAGAGCTTTGTTGATTTTGCAAACATAATCGGGTTTATCGGTGTCAACGAAGCCCGGGGGTTGAGTCATGAATACAGTGTCAGTGAGATTACCTTGAAGAAAAGCATTATTGACATCAATTTGTCGGAGATGCCAATGTTGAGAAACGGCGATGGTGAGAATCAGGCGGATGGTTGTTGGTTTAATAACGGGACGGAAGGTTTCCGAGTAATCAATACCCGGTCTTTGATGAAATCCTTTAGCGACCAGTCGAGCTTTGTGTTGTTTCAAGCTTCCATCCGGATTGTACTTAATTCGATATACCCATTTGCAACCAATTATGTTTTGGGCGTGAGTTCGGGGTACGAGGGTCCAAGTTTGCTTACGAAGGAGGGCTTGGTGTTCATCAATCATGGCGGCACGCCAACGGGGATCGATGAGAGCTTGTTTTGTTGTTGTGGGTGTGGTGTGAGTGATGGGTGAGAGGGCTAGCTTGGCATAACGAGGGTTAGGGCAAGTGATGTTGTTTGATAGGCGGGTGTTGTGACGGTGGGATGGTGTGGGAGGTGGCGGTGGTGGGGTGGGTGGCGAGCGAGGGGTGGCAGGGGACATTGTAGAGGGGGTCGTGTTTGGGGAGGAGGAAGGAGAATTAGGAGGGAGGTCAGGAGGGGTAACAGGGGTGCGTGGAGAGGTAGGGGATGTGGTCGGTGGGATATGGGTTGGGTCAGGAGAGCTAGTGTTTGGGGTTGGGTCAGGGGGTGGTGTCGTGGTGTGAGGTATGTGAAGGTCGAGGAGAGGAAGGGAAAGGGTGCACCATCGATCAGTGGAGGGGGTGTTGGTTGGCTCGGTTTTGGGGAGGGTGGGATATGGGAATTCATTTTCTATGAACCGAACATGACGAGAGGTATATAGCTTGCGAGATGAAGGATCGTAGCAAAGGTATGCACTTTGTGTGGTGGAATAACCAACAAAGATACATGGTGTGGAGCGATTTTCGAGCTTATGGGTGGTGTATGGACGGAGCCAAGGGAACGAGAGACATCCAAAGGGACGAAGTTTGTGATAGTTTGGTGGTTGATTATGGAGTATTTCATAAGGTGATTTATTTTGAAGAGTTGAGCTAGGCAAATGGTTAATGAGATAGGCGGCTGTTGAAAAAGCATATGACCAAAAGGTGGTTGGGAGGTGAGCTTGGGTTAGGAGTGTGAGCCCGGTTTCGACAATGTGTCGGTGACGTCGTTCTGAAAACCCGTTATGCTCGGGTGTATGAGGTGACGAAGTGAGATGGGTAATGCCATTGTCAAGAAGGTCGGGATTTAATTTTTGTATTCCCCACCATTATCGGAGTAAAATTGCCAAATTGGTTTATTAAAAAAAATTTCGACAATAGATTTAAAACGATGAAAGGTGATCAATGTGTCGGATTTATTTTTGATAGGATATAGCCAAAAATAGTGACTAAAATGGTCGACGAAAATGATATAATATTTGAAATTATCGTGGGAAAGAAGAGGTGCAGTCCATACGTCGGAATAGACGAGGTTAAGAGGAGCCTGCGAGGTGAGTGTTGAAACGGAAAACGGTAATTTCTGACTTTTATTCATTAGACAAGCAGTACAATGAGAAAAATTGGAAATACGTAAATTGAAATTGGTGTTTAATAATTTGAGAGTAGCATTGGAAGGGTGGCCAAGACGGTGATGCCATGAGCTTGAGGTTGCGGAGTATGCGTGGGTTGAAGATGACGGGTTCCATTCATAGGAGCCTTCACGGAAGTGGCCTTGAAGGAGTGTTTGTCCCGTATGTTTTTCCTTAAAACAAAAAGAATCGGATGAGAAATAAGTAATGGCATTATTATCTTTACAAAATTGAGAAACGGAAAGCAATTTGCGAGATATGGTTGGAACAACTAAGACATTATTAAACTTAAGAGATTGATAAGAAAATGAACCATGATGGGTGATTTGGAGCGAGGATCTGTCTCCAATAACGAGGTCATCGGGTCCATCATAAGAAGTGTGGAGGGAGAGAGTGTTTAGGTCGTCAACAATGTGGTGGGAGGCACCACTGTCAACGAGGTAGGAGGCAGAGGACGAGTTCGAGGAGGCGGAAGTAGTGTGGGTATAGGGACGATTCTGCCTAGTTGGTGGAGGAAGAAAGGTGATGTTGGGATAGTCGCGCTTGAAGTCGGGGCAGTCAGAGATGACATTGATACGTGCATTTTATATAGTCTTATTAGCCTACTTTATGCACGTATTTCTATGCTTTTATCGTGGTTTTATGCTACGAAATGTCCCGAATATGCTACTTTGGTTTGTTTTGTCTTATTTGCAGGAATGAACCCAAAAGTAGTGAAATCAAGCCTTTTACCATCCTTTTAGCATGCATTTGGAGGAAGAGTGAATTTGGAGCGGGAATGAAGCTATTTTGAGATGCGCATTGGAGTAAGGAAGTTAGGCGAGCCAAGAGAGTGCTTCAATTTGCTAGTTCCTGCTTGTAAGAGCCATATCTCGGGTTATACAACAGATATTCAGGTGATTCCAATTGGAGATGAAAGTTTGTCCTTTTAGCTTTCCAATGCCATCGGAATCACCCTGTTTGACCAAGTAACGAAGAAATGGCAGCCGTTTGAAGTTCAGTGCGCGAAGCAGGAATTACGCGCTGAGAAGTGCTCGATCGAGAACTATTTCTGTTCGATCGAGAGCCCATTTGCTCGATCGAGAGCCACTTCTTCTCGATCGAGTGGTTTAGGATGAATAAGTACTCGATCGACTATTTTTCCTTTCGATCGACTAGTTCCTCTTATGCCTTTGCTCGATCGAGTGGTTTCAATCCACTCGATCGAGTGGACTATGCTACGGGTTGGGCTTTTTAGTCTAATTTCCGTCATTAGGTTTAATCCTACTCCTATTTTCTTATAAATAGGAGTAAAGGTTGTCATTTGGAATGATCCAATAATCCTGGGATCACCATACGTTACTTTTCTTCTTTATACACTGCTACTGTTACTTTTGTTCTTTCATTTCCGGATTTATTTACAGTAATTTCTCTTCCCCTTTTTCTCCTTAATTTCTTAATGTTGTTTATTGTTTCTCCTTTATTTCCTGTTCTTCCTTTAATTATGCATAGCTAATTCCCGTAGTATGTTAGGATTAGGGAAGCCGTGGTAGCAATGTTTTAATTGTATTAAATAGATTAGCCTTGCGATAGGAATGGTATTAGGCAACTTAACTGTTATCCGGTCGAATGAATGCATGCAGGAGACCATAAATTTAGTTAACCCCGACCTGGATCGAAAGATTGGAAGGGAAGGCTTGCTTAATTACAATAGGGTATAGCAGTGAGGGCGAAAGTTAAGCTGTTTACGCTCTAGGGCGGTTTAAGGACCGAAAGGTGACGACCATAGCTCTTCTTATCAATAGTCTAATCGCCTTAGTATTCTCGATAATATAAGATCTGATAGCTGCCACGGTGGACCGACTCCTAGCATACTTCCTTTCTCTTATTGTTAATCTCTCTCATCTTTTTCCCTCGCTTTAGTCTCTAGTTAGTTAAATCAATTCAAAACCCCCAATTGTGACATTTAGACAGATAAACGGACAAATAGATAGTACACCGCCTCCCTGTGGAGATCGACCCTACTTACCGACCGACTTCGTTAGTTGTACTTAGGTATTTTATTTTTGGTGTAGAAACGATGACATCAAATTTTGGCGCCGTTCGGGGAGGCAATCTATTTATTTATTTGTTTAATTTTATCTGTTTTTTGCCTCAAGGGATTTTTCCCTTGAGGCCGTTTTAATCTTTTTCCTTGAGTCTTTGTTTTGATAGGCCTTACGGGTACTACCTAGAGTTCTAGGTGAAAGACGATCAAAAGGAAGGCTTGAGTACCTTTGACCCATCACCGATGTCCCATTATATGGAACAGTCGGTGATCCGCTACGGGAGATGTGGTTCTGCCGAGCACAATGCGGTTTGTAGTTGTGCCGCCACATCCACCCTATCAATGGCCGCCGCAACAAGATCCTCCTGATATACAAGAAGAAGAGATTGCGGAGCTGAAATCCTTATTGCAGACACTTGCATCTCAATTGCAAGATCGTGACCGAGAGAGGCAAGATCATGATAGACGCACTTCTTCGCGACTTGAAAAGCTCGAATCGACATTGCTCGGTTAGCGGTGAGATACAAGAAGAAGAGGTTGCGAACCGAGGTCTTTAATGGAGATACTTGCGTCTCAAGTGCAGAACTATGATCGAGTGAGGCAAGAGAGTGATAGACGTGCGGATGCTCAAATCCTTGAGCTCGAGTCGTAGTTGCTCGATTAGCGGTGAGATGCAAGAAGAAGAGGTATACCTTGTTGAGAGCGGTTTCTCCCCTGAGAAAACCGTGTTACCCAATGTTGAGGATGATCTCTATGACTCGGATGACGAGTTTCTATCATATTTCACTGCCCACACGAGGATTTTTTGCGGGAGGAATCACTCGATCGAGTGACAATTATTGGTCGATCGAGTGATTTTCCGGGAGAAGGTGCTCGATCGAGTGAACATTCTACTCGATCGAGTGGAAATCGGAGGAAAGCGCTCGATCGAATGAAGATTCTACTCGATCGAGTAGTTTGGCCATTGGGAGCTTTGGTTCGTCATTTGGGTTTGATTTTGATGACGATTTCGATGACGATAATGGATACGGTGAATCTTCCCTATTCAAAGCCAAGTTGGATGCACTTGAGGCTGCGATTTACGGGACGAATTCCACTAAGAAGGGTGTCAAAGAGGCAGCTGAGTCGGTAATTGCTCCTAGCACGGAAGAGGTAATATCTTCCTTTGTCGATGATTCCGTCATTGAGAGTGACCGACACGAGGTAGTAAACGATAATTTATTTATTGTTTGTTTTAATAGTAAATTGCCTCAGTTGACTTTTGCTGCGCATCCCAATGCTTTACCCCTTCCCGATGGGTCGTATAATTTGACGATTTTCACCGTCCTTATCATTTTAATTTCGTTAATCTGAAATGGAGCCCTACTTTATTGACAATTGCTCCCGCGCTCCTATATTTTGTGGATAAATTTAGGAGCTCGCATAGGAAATTTGTTAGGCTTAAACGGTCTTATATTTTAATTTCCTATTCTGCTATTCCACTATGGTGCTACTTATCTTTGTTGTGTAGCACATGCGCGGCTATTTGATGAGTTCTTCGCGCTTTGAGCTATTTTGATTGTAGCGATTATAGTGGCTCGAAGAAAAAGAAGGTATTTGGGACTGATTGAAGCTAGCGCTACCCGGGAGGCAACCCGGAGATTTTATTTTACATTTTATTTAATTTCAGTTGTAATAAATGGTCTTATACCATAAACTTTCTCAGTATGCTTGTCTTGTTAGTCTGCGGGCTATTTTTATTGCGTTTTTTTTGCAGGTACTCGCTGAGGATCACTCGATCGAGTACTTTTTGTACTCGATCGAGCACTTTTGCTGCCCAATCCATTCGATCGAGCATTTCATCTACTCGATCGACCACCTGCAAGATGAAAAGCTACTCGATCGACCACAATTCTCTTCGATCGAGCTGATTTTGGATGCCCTTTCACGTGTTGACTTGGATTAGCTCCCTGAGACGGTTTTCCGGGCCTTTAGCAACCTCCCATGTTCATGGTCGGTTTGGGGAGGTCCCCTTATTCGCGCATTTTGTGAGTTTTCCGCTTTTACTCTCTTTCTCCTTTAGTTTGCATTCCCTTTCCATGTTTTGGTACAATGGGGGCATTGTACGGTTTGGTTTGGGGAGGTTATGCATCCATATCTGTGTCTGCATATTGTTTTTATTTGCATTTCTGTTATCACGTTTAATTTTCTGTTTGCATTGTTATCTATTTCATAAAAATTTAAATTCCCTAAAAATTCAAAAATTCAAAAATTCAAAAAAAATTTTCACGTTTATTTTTGCATATAGGTTGAGTCGGAACGGTAGATTTCAATGATGAAATTGCACTGCAACTGTCTTTTTGCTTAAGCCTTGCATTAAACTGTTATCTTTTAGCTTTGTCTTATTGCATATCTACGAGTTAATGTTTAATTTAGCTGAACATATAGACTTGACCTGAAATTTTGGCAACCTACTTATAATTTCTAAGGATTAGAGCCTTTTAAACTGGTGACATTTATGACCAGTTTCATGTAGGATTGTGAGTAGTTACTCCTTGCATAACATGTATCATTAATTTGCACATATATGAAATTCAATTGCTTTTTGCCGTCATACACTCGGGTTAGTGGTTGGTGTCACATGCAGGGAGGTGCTTACATTTCCCTTTTCTTTCATTTTTACCCATAAACTCCACATTAGCCAAATCTGCCAGTTGACCCTTAGCTACATTCCAAATTTGCTTTGCCTTGTCAAGCTAGTTTAGATTGTTCTGTGGTATATTGTCTATTGTATCAAGTTTGGCTTGTATCTGTTGACTTGGAGTTGGTAATTTATGAAGGAAAGGAGGATGATGAAAAAAGACGTGAAAAAGAAGGAAAAAAGAGAAGTTGAAAAAGGAATTCGAATAAATAGAAAAAAAGGAAAAATTCGAAAAAGAAAGAAGAAGAAACCGAAAAAATAAAGAAAGAAAAGAAAAGAAAAAAAGATGTTGTTTGGTTGACGGTTTCTACTCCTATGTTCTATCTTATTTCATATGAGGAGTATGTTTGGTTCGGTTTGGTGAGTTTTATGCCAAGTGAAGGGCATGTGCTTATTCCATAATTGAGTTGAGAATTGGATGCTTTCATATGGTTCTGTTTAGGTACTAGCTTGATCACCTATACCTCCACATTCCCATAATTGTTTTGCCTTTTCTTACCCATTGCCTCACTTTACCATATTTTTGTAAGCCCTCGGCTGTGACAGGACCTTGTTCGGTTGGAATGTATGTTTGGTAGCTAGAATTGTCTATCATATTAGTTGCATGCATGTTTATGTGGGTCGTAGTCTAGGTGAGCGACTATTTTTCTTTCTCTCTTGCATATATATGCTTACCCTTTGCTTCATGAGAGAAGAGTGACCCGTGAGAGTCCGATTTTAAAGGTCTTGCAAGGTCGACGGTTCAGCTTTATTTATAAACATCTTATAACTCGTTTGCATTTGACTGTTAGCTATAAGTGTTAGTTTGCTTGCATTAAATTGGCTTAAGTGGGCATTTGTAGCTAGCTCTGAGTGATCTTTTTCCGTTCCTTTAGTTGCATTTAGTTTACTCGGGGACGAGTAAAGGTTTGGTTTGGGGAGATTTGATACGTGCATTTTATATAGTCTTATTAGCCTACTTTATGCACGTATTTCTATGCTTTTATCGTGGTTTTATGCTACGAAATGCCCCGAATATGCTACTTTGGTTTGTTTTGTCTTATTTGCAGGAATGAACCCAAAAGTAGTGAAATCAAGCCTTTTACCATCCTTTTAGCATGCATTTGGAGGAAGAGTGAATTTGGAGCGGGAATGAAGCTATTTTGAGATGCGCATTGGAGTAAGGAAGTTAGGCGAGCCAAGAGAGTGCTTCAATTTGCTAGTTCCTGCTTGTAAGAGCCATATCTCTGGTTATACAACAGATATTCAGGTGATTCCAATTGGAGATGAAAGTTTGTCCTTTTAGCTTTCCAATGCCACCGGAATCACCCTGTTTGACCAAGTAACGAAGAAATGGCAGCCGTTTGAAGTTCAGTGCGCGAAGCAGGAATTACGCGCTGAGAAGTGCTCGATCGAGAACTATTTCTGTTCGATCGAGAGCCCATTTGCTCGATCGAGAGCCACTTCTTCTCGATCGAGTGGTTTAGGATGAATAAGTACTCGATCGACTATTTTTCCTTTCGATCGACTAGTTCCTCTTATGCCTTTGCTCGATCGAGTGGTTTCAATCCACTCGATCGAGTGGACTATGCTACGGGTTGGGCTTTTTAGTCTAATTTCCGTCATTAGGTTTAATCCTACTCCTATTTTCTTATAAATAGGAGTAAAGGTTGTCATTTGGAATGATCCAATAATCCTGGGATCACCATACGTTACTTTTCTTCTTTATACACTGCTACTGTTACTTTTGTTCTTTCATTTCCGGATTTATTTACAGTAATTTCTCTTCCCTTTTTCTCCTTAATTTCTTAATGTTGTTTATTGTTTCTCCTTTATTTCCTGTTCTTCCTTTAATTATGCATAGCTAATTCCCGTAGTATGTTAGGATTAGGGAAGCCGTGGTAGCAATGTTTTAATTGTATTAAATAGATTAGCCTTGCGATAGGAATGGTATTAGGCAACTTAACTGTTATCCGGTCGAATGAATGCATGCAGGAGACCATAAATTTAGTTAACCCCGACCTGGATCGAAAGATTGGAAGGGAAGGCTTGCTTAATTACAATAGGGTATAGCAGTGAGGGCGAAAGTTAAGCTGTTTACGCTCTAGGGCGGTTTAAGGACCGAAAGGTGACGACCATAGCTCTTCTTATCAATAGTCTAATCGCCTTAGTATTCTCGATAATATAAGATCTGATAGCTGCCACGGTGGACCGACTCCTAGCATACTTCCTTTCTCTTATTGTTAATCTCTCTCATCTTTTTCCCTCGCTTTAGTCTCTAGTTAGTTAAATCAATTCAAAACCCCCAATTGTGACATTTAGACAGATAAACGGACAAATAGATAGTACACCGCCTCCCTGTGGAGATCGACCCTACTTACCGCTGACTTCTGTTAGTTGTACTTAGGTATTTTATTTTTGGTGTAGAAACGACAGCATCAGACATGACCCTTGTTTCGACAATATTGGCAGCGACCCAAAAGGGTTTTGGGACTTGGTTGTTGTTTTGGGTGGGTAGCGAGTATCGGGGCTGATTAGAGGAGTGATATGTGGAGCGGGTTTGGGTGGTGGGTTGTTGATAGCGTGGGGCATAGGGGTTGTAGTGGCGGGTAGTGGCAGCATGAGCGGAGGGGTTGAAGGTGGTGGTAGAGTTTTGTTTGTGAACGATGAGTTCATGATTGATGAGCTTTTCGTGCAAGGCTTCGAAAGTGATGGGTACGTCTCGTGCGCGAACGGCATCGATGACAGATTTATAGAGGGTTTGGTCGAGGCCATCAAGAATTTGAGAGGTGATATCCTCATCGTCGACGGGTTTTCCTAGTTGTGCTAGGTTGGCAGCGCAAGTTTTAATCTCAAGCATATAGGCCGAGATAGATTTGTCACCAAGGGTGATGCTACGAAGTCGGTTTTTTAATTGTAGTATGTGGCCGCGGGAGGGGTTTGCATAGGTGGTTTCGAGGAGGGTCCAGGCGGCGTGGGAGGTTGTTGCATCAAGGATGATAGGTGAGACCGAGTCATCAAGGGTTCCGGCAAGGGCACCTAAGATGAGTTGGTCTTGCTTGAACCATGTGTTAAAGGCAGGATTTGGTACGGGGTCGGGATTTGGTTTGGAGTCCGTGGGTGTTGGCGTGGTTGTTTTTGGTGGTGGTGTGGATGTGCCATCGAGAAAGCAGAACAAATCGAAACCTTGAAGGAGTCGGGTGATCTGAAATCGCCATGAGCGGTAGGTGGTGGGTGTTAGTTTTGTGCAAGTAGGGAAGGAGATGGACAAGAGGGGTTTCGTTGGTTCATCGACATTCGGAATTAGGGCATTGGATTGGTTGGCCATGGGTACGTGAATGACGAGTACAAGGACGATATTGGAGTTGATACCATGTAAAGAATAGGTTTACTGTAAATTATAATTGATGATGAATAAGGTTACAAGGGCTTGATTTATATACAAACTAAGTAGTAACTGATAGCCTAAAGATGAGCTAACTAAGAGCTAGAATCTAGGATAGTTACAACAATATTTGACTAGATAAAGTAACATGTGCTAATAAACTATTTGTTATGCTATTTACGTAGAGTTAGGATGCTATTGACTTTCGATCGTTGACTGCGATATTTGTATTATTAACAGTTTATATGTCTACACATTCCATTTGAAAGAAATAAGAACTCTATAATAATTTGAAATTTTTAACCATATGATCTTTACTGATTTTAAAATAGATTTACATTTTCAAACAATTCTTTTGACAACCTTTATCCTCTACACTTTTCTCAATTCATCGTTATCTAATTCGGTAATTTATTTTTCTTGATTTTTGATCATATATTCTTCAATTGAAATTATCTAAATTTACTTGTCCTGTATTTTTTTATTTAATTTGACTTATTATTCTCTTCTATTGTTCGTCTATTGATCTAATTTGACCTGTAACATGGATTGTTATTGTTTTCTCTTAATTTCATTACCCATTTTTTTTATTTGTAAATCTTGATGTTTAAAATTTTGGATTTTTGATAAATTTTGTATTTGAATGATGTTTTTAACTTTATTCTACAGGATTTGTTTTGGAATTGATTATGTTTGAGTACATAAATAAATATATAGATTTATTTTACTTCTTTATAAGGATTGTTACATAATGGTTACAGAATTAAGAGTTAATCAATATAATAGAAAAGTGTCAAAATGTAACTGAAACAAGAGCGGTAATGGATAAGTTGTGTGCTATGGTCAACGAAGAAGTTTGAACTTTATTGGAAAACATTAATGCGGAAGATGACCAATCGACGGAGGCCAAAGTAATCTATCATTTTCAGGAGTTATGTATCCGTACAATATAGAATATGTAGTCATATATCCTAAAAATGTTTATAGTTTTGTTTAGTATGTCACCCTCTCAACTAACACGAGCACTGATTATTCAGCTCAAAGGTATGTTTATGAAAACATTCCATCAGCAAGTGTAACCATACAACGTTTTTCAACATAACAATGTTATCAGATTAGGATAACATGTCACCATTTTTAGATGATAAATTATCACTTTGTTGCAATAATAAATGCAAACAAAATGTTTAATAAGTTTCAGTATTTTTTACAAGATGTTATTATCATTGTGTAATATGTTACCAATTTAACGATTGTTACATTTTGTATAAAAATATGAACATAAAGTTACATAATGCTAATATATTACACATAATAACATGATAAGTAAATAATCCAATATGTCATCATTTTAGGCTATCAAAATGTTATTACTCCCTCCTATTCACAATAAACCTCTCATTTCATTTTGACACAAAAATTAAGAAAACACACTACCCCACCATATAAATAAATTTGGACCACACAAATTTACTACCCAACCATACAATTAAATTTGGATCACACAAACACTTACCAAAAAAGGAAATAGAGAGGTTATTATGAATAGACGGAAAAGAAAATAGGGAAGTTTATATTGAATAGGAGGGAGTATTTAAGATCACTTACATCAAGTTACTAATGTAAACAAACATCTACTTAATGGGAATATATTTTTTAAATTAGAGATATTCAAAAGTTATTCAATATGTCACCATTTTCAGTATTATGTTATCATCTCACATAAGTTGTATTCAATAATACATCATAATTTAAAGTATCTGAGTTGTAAGATACTAAATTTCACAAGTGTGTTATCTTAATTGTGCAATATGTTCCCATTTGTTACACCTAGTAGAATATGATCACTAACAGTTACGAAATGGTAACATCTTACACTTTGTTTTATGTTTACTTAATTGTGCAATAGTTAACACTTAAACATCTTAAGTAACCAATTCAATTTACTTCAATTGTTACCATAATAGAATACTTTCATATATGGTTATATACCTGTGCAATGTCTATTTCTAGAAGTGAGTTAAAACCACAATGAGGGTCTAAACTTTCCTACTCCCTCCATTCAACAATTATCACCCCATTTCTCCATTATATGTGAGAGGTATTATATTGAAATGGGGTGATAATTGTTGAATGGAAGGAGTATTTTTTAGCGACAAGGACCCAAGGTTTTTCTGTTTAGTAACGAGGGATTGCTATCTTACGCCGTTACGTTTGGTCGTTAGAGTAAGAAAGAATTGATTTGATGTCATTGCCTAACATGCAAGATTATAGACAATTGCTCCTATAAAACGTACCACCTTAGGACTGTTTACTCTAGTTCAATGGAAAGTTCAGTACGGAGTAGTATTATTAGTAGCTTAAACCTCATAAATCAATATATTAACGGTTTTATAATTTGAAGTTTTATTTAATTTGCTTGCTCTCCAATTCAAGCTGATCTTGAACTCACCTAAGCTAATATACACTGTAGTTCTATATTAGCAACCATCTAATAAGGGAACTCGAGGAGGAAAGGGCTGGTGCATTGAAAAACAACGAGTATGGTCGTGGGGGTTGGGATAAGAAGACGTACCCTATCTCCCGAAATCTGCCTAAAGTAATCTATAGGCTTCCAGCTGAGGGTGATGATCCTAAACCTGATGACCGCATCAAAAGAACAATCACGTTTGAGCTGCCAAGTGATTTATTGAGTAATGAACAAATTGAAAGCAAATATAACGATGTAAGTCGTTTACTCTTTACCCTTTACATTATTAATAACATTCTAAATTGTTGTTACCATCGTGCTGAAATTAGTGGCCATCTGTTGTGGAGATGTATGTATATATGTTTGTAGTATCTTAAGTAGATCAGTTTGTGTTAAAATTGTAGTTTTGTATTGTTTGTGACCATTCTTCATGGTTTCGTGACCTTTTTTTATTAGAATTATATATTGTGACCATTCTGCTTGGCTTTTGATTAATCGCACAAGATTTATGTTTCAGAAATGTGTTTGTGACCGTTCTGGTTTAGTTTGTGACTGTGACCATTTTTTCATTGAGATCAGAATGAAATGTGCTATTATGCTGTAATGTTAGACTGGTGGTATTGTGGGGCATCTTGTTAAAGCTGAATGCAAGTTATTTTCTCGAGTTGTAAATCTTTCGAGTTTACTTGGGGGCTGGGTTGGGCTGTAATTTTAGCTTTTTAACAGGTGAAAGCAGCATGTGCTTTCACGGGTGTGCCAATTACCTTAGTTGAGTGAGATCAGAATGTGACCAACAATTTCCCATTGTAATTGATATATGACCATTTAATATGTAATAGACAATTGTAATTGATATCCGCTGTTGGCATACTAACATATTAAGAATATTGTTTGTAACCTCTCTAATTTTATCGTGACCATTTATTTTTTGATTGTGACCGTTCTTCTGAACCTAGTCGTTTTTAGCATACTAACTCATTTTTATAAAGTATAGTAATTGTTTGTTCATGTTATTCTCTTTTATAGCCCCGTTTGGTGAATTGGATGATGACAAAGCGGGATTTGGAACTTGTGTCAAGGTTACATGAGATTAGAACTAAAGAAGTGGAAAAGCAAGCTAATGTCACCCCGATTGATGAAGAGGAGGTTCGTGAGGAGATTGAAGGAGAGTTTACACAAGCGTTGAAGGATCCAAACTTCTTGGCACAATTTCTAGATATGGGTAAAAGGATTGATAAGATAGCGGAAATGAAGTTGGTTGAGGCACCCTCCTTTGACCTTGGTATCGATTCAATTGGTACTAATGATACCAACTGCCCGGGACCTTCACAAAAGAAGAGTGTGCATTGTCCTAAGTGACCACGAGATTCAAACAAAAGCGTGTATGTAAGAAGATGCACAAGGTTGGCAACGAAGAAAGGAGTTGAGGGGGCCGTTGTAGAGGATGATTGCGTAAAGGATAAGTAGCAGATTGGTGATGTTGTTGGAAAAACATTGTTATTTTATTTTGGATTTGGTAGATGATTAAAAACTGTTGTTGTTTTCTAGTTGAAATTTTCGTTTAAATTGCAAATATCTACGAATTGAACACATCTTATTTCAGTAATTTATTTCAAGTGAATTGAACACATTTTCTCTTTACTGTGTTCCACAGTCGCATTGTGCATATAATTCATAACTGGTCACATTATAATCTTTTGTGGCTATATATCTTTTGTGGTCACATTATAATATTAATTGGTCAAATTATAATCTTAACTGGTCACATTACAAAAGTCATTTACTTTGTGGCTATATATCTGCTATTTGTAGCCATATATCTACTATTTGTAAGTTGTTACTAACAACAAATCTTGACACTAATTTGTAACCTCTATAGATCAGATCGTGACTTTTTTTTGTGGGATAATTCTTCTGAAATTAGTGGCTATTAGTGCCCGATGTCTACATTTTTCTGTTTATGTAGCTTATTAAGATTAAATTGTGACCAGATTTAGGAACATTTGTTGAAGAGTAGTTTATAAATGTTTGTGAACATTCTTTTATACTTAGTGACCACTTTTAAACTATTTGTATTTTTTAAATGAATTAGTTATTTTATTTTGTAGCCGTATATCTACTATTTGTAACCATGTATCTGCTATTTATAGCTTGTTACTAGCAACATATCATAAAACAAATTGTAACGAAATATCGGAACATGTAGTAGAAAAAATAATTTTGCGACAATTTAATTAGAAAAACAATGTATAAATATTCGGTGAGTAAAACAAAAATGCTACGTTCAAAAATTAAAGCAAAACAAAAATGCATTGTACCAACTACCGCAAAGTAAAAACTTATTTCGCTTATAAGAGCCTAGGAATGGGAGTGTGAGGCAGTTCGACCTCATTTGTTTTAGCGGAACGGTTTGACTTTCATTTTTGTATCCCGCTTTTCTTCCTTTGTTTACACCCCTTCGTAATTGCTCGTTTAGGATCAAGTATCGTAGGACCAGTGTGTGGAGCACTATTTGTTGGACACTCTGACGCTCTTCTACTATTGAAAAAAGTTTGGACCTCTTCTAGAGCTCTTGAGTAAGCATGGTCCAATAACGACTTCGCTTCGGGTACACTCTGACATTTTGTTATCAGATTGTTGAACATGGTAAGCGATTGACGCCGCCAATTAACGGCCTCATTAATGCCACTTCTACGCCTATCATTAGGAAGAAGTCTGTCCCACACTTCTTTCTTGGCAAACTTAGTCCACCTCCTTGAAATGTATTGTTCGGAAATTTCGGAAACAGATCGGAGGTATAAGATGCGGATGGAGTGGAAGCATAGCATTCCGCATTCCCGAAATTTACGACACGTGCACTCAATAAGCAAGTTAGAATAATCAAAGGTGACATGGTGTGGATTTTCATCACTACCCGATGGATACACAAGGTATGACTTAATATGATCTTCAGTCGTACATTCTATGGCCCTTGTACCGATTGCGATACCGAATTCCTTCTCTATTGCCCTGAATAATTTCAGTGTATAAACTTGGGATGCATGATCTAATAAGTCCACCATAGGAAACACAGATGTGGGCTTGGCACGGATATTATTAAATTCATTTCGTTCCTCTTCCGACCTCCATCTTCTAACTGTTGACTCAAATATGTGAAAGAATTCGGTAAGTGAAGTAGTCTTAGTTGCTTGGAACCCCAAAGCGTGGTTGGTGCTTTCACTCCGTTGCAACGATAATATAGCTGCTGAAAAGTATCCCTTATTAAATGCGGTGCACCATTTTTCCCTTAAAGTATATAGACGATCAAACCAATCACTATCTTGTAGTCCGTAATCTGATATCATTTTCCTCCATGTATCTTCGAATTCCGCCTCGCTATAACAACTATTAAGACATTTGTTGAATACGGTCTGGAATGATCGATTATGCTTCAGTGAACCATAGCGTGAAACAACATTCTGTTGGATATGCCATTGACATAACCTATGCCTTGAAGTTGGATAAACCTAGCAATTGACTGATAACAGTCAATCAGGAGGTAACTATTAATAACATAAATATAGAATGTGTCCATTTTACTATGAATATGTGACCATGTAAGTACATAAAGTAACCGTACTATAACAGGTTAAACTAATGAAAACATCAGCCACTATTTTAGCTTGTATGGTCACAAACAACACAAAATAAGGGAATTCTATAGTAGTTATTCAAAACCTACACATAGCTTAAAATTGGTCACATTTTGATCTTAATAAGATACAAAAGAAAGGATTTAATTCATAACCAAAAATGGCCACTAATGTCATCAGAATGGTCACAAACAACAGAAATAACACAAAGACGGTCCCGTATCAATATTTGATTACAAAATATGCACATTTTGAGTTATACGTAGCCATTTTCCAAATATTATGTAACTATTTATAACTTACTTATGAGGGTAACACTTTTGCGTGGGAATATGCACCTGTTTACAGCTAAATATTAAATTGTAACCATTTACGTAAGAATATGTGACCAGTTAAGTGTTATTTACCTCTTTGATGGCATTTGTCATAGCAAGGTCTTGATCAGTAAAAATAGTTACAGGACGGACATCTTCTCCCATTGATTCATTGAAGGCATTAAACAACCACTCAAATGATTCATCTTGTTCATTCGATATGAATGCAAACCCGAACATAATGTTCGACTAATGGTTATTAATCCCAATTAGCGGACCGCAAATCAAGTTATATTTATTTGCACGGTAAGTGGTGTCAAAGATAAGCACATCATGATACAATAAGTAATCCTCCTTCATCATCGAGTCCCGCCAGAAAACATGGCACAATCTTCCGTCGGCACCAAATTTCAAACGGTAGAAGAAACCTGGGTCTTCAGATTGACATTTGGTCAACAATTCGACCAAGGTTGATGCATCACCGCCTTCAATAGTACGCATCTTAAGCCTATTAACGTAATTGATATGGTCTCTCTTTGTATGTCCAACAAACTCCTCGCCTCCAGAAATAGCAGCTAAAACACGATATTGGACAGATGGTCGAACCAAGGCATCGGTCATCATTTCAATCACCTCACCCTCTTCAGCGGTTATTTCCCTCTCTGACCTGTGGTTATGTTGCCATTGAGGGGGCGTTAAGCTATGGTTATGATCAAGGTTATGGTTTAATATTTTCCAAAGGCCTTTCTCGTTGAGTTGTGTCCGAATGGAAGCCTTGTAAACAGATCTGGTGATGTTGACTTTCTTCGTTTGGGTACCTGACGAAGAGGGTGTCCCATCAGAATTCAATGATCGGCCATTACCGTGCTCACCCTGACAGTTACAGACAAAATATCTCTCATACTCGACATTCTTTTCGATACGACGAGTGCCTTTTCTGGTACCAAAACCAGTTGCTGCGGTATGTCTGTTGTACAGAGTGAGTAAGTATTCCCACTTTGTAGCCTTCAATCCGACGAGAGAACCAGAGGCATCAAAATCTGAAAAATTGCTGACAAAAGAAAATGATGAACGATTGAAATTAGGCGAAAGAACATTGATCATACATGAATTTTGGATGATAAATTGAACAAGGGTCCATACCAACCGCATAAACAATTGACGAGCAGACCAATTTCACGCATCAAATATGTGAGCAAACACATTTCACGCATCAAATAATAGATGAGCAAACCAATTTTTGGATGATAAATTGAGCCAGGCTTAATATGCGTGCAAGGACGGAATTGATGAGTTATGATTACATGGATGAAACGCAAGCACGGAATTGATAAATTGAACAAAACAACGTTCATTCAAAGATAGGAATTGATAAATTGAACAAAACAACGTTCATTCAAAGATAAGAGTGTATATAAAAAGCGTTCATACAAGAGTCGTTTAGGAGACTAATTGATTGGTAAATTGTCAATGAAATGGGACGAAATTAGGACTGCAAAAATCGTGCATTACCTTCTTTTAGAGAAACAATTTATCCGTCCTTCAAAATAATTGAACCAGAATTAGCATCTTCACCTACAATATCGTCGTTATGGAGTGGAGGTATTGTATCATCATTGTCATTGTTGGTCATCTTTGACAGGAAAAAAAATGGAGGCCAAGAAGGGTAGAAGATGAAGCTGTTAAATGGAACGTGGGATAATACAAAGTCAAAAGAGAATATTATAAATAAGGTATGTGTATTATTTAGTTGCTATTTTTGTGGAAATTATATTTTTTTTAACATATGCCTAATTAAGTCAACCCGTTTCACTTGTTATTTGGGTTTAAATAACCAGTATCCGAGTCCGTTTCACTATTGTCGTGTTTACAACCGTTGTAAACAAGAATTTGCGTAGTATAATTATATCGTATAATGAATAAGGCGCAATAATATAGTATTGAGTATCTATATATCTATATACTCCGTATAAGTATAAGGAAAAATTACAAATAACCACCATGTATTTGCTTATTTTTACAAATAACCACCATGTATTTGCATTTTTACAAATAACCCCCAAACTTTCACGTATACTCCTCAATCACCACCGTATATCTGCCCCGAAACTCATTTTTCTTATTTTTCGACTCATTAATTAACGATTTATGTCTAATACCGATATTACCCTTTCCCTACATTTCTCCTTACCCCCAAAATCAACGAAGTCCAACGAACAAAAATGAAACAACTAATCACCCTCCAAAATCCCTTAAACAACATCAAATCTACTACATTATCCTCATTAATCTCACCAACTCATTTCATAAATCGAAAACCTACCCCAAAAACACCAAAATTTAGGCAAAATGGGATAAAAAAAGATTCTGAGTCACAAAATTCTCGCACAAATAAGCTTATTTCCAATGCAATCACAACCGTTGCACCTAATCCCAAGATCTTACCGCAACCGTTTGATTCAATTGTTAAAGAATTGTGGATGGTTTCAGGTGGCGGAAATGACGGGAAATTCGGTTTTAAAATGGGTTTGAGGTGGAGGTGGTGGAAATGGTGGAAAAAGGAACAAGTCAAAATTAGGGTTCTTGATTGTGTTGGGGATTTCAATTGGTTTTGGGGATAAATTGAGGTTAATAAGATGAAAGGGGATATGTTGTATTGGTGGGACTGTGGGAGTAATCGATAAGGGTAATATGGGTATTAAACATAAATCGTTAATTAACAACATAAATCGTTAATAAACGAGTCGGAAAATAAGAAAAACGAGTTTCGGGGCAGATATACGGTGGTAATTGGGGAGTATACGTGAAAATTTGGGGGTTATTTGTAAAAAATGCAAATACATGGTGGTTATTTGTAAAAATACGCAAATACATGGTGGTTATTTGTAATTTTTCCTAAGTATAATAGAGAAACCACTGTTCACGTGTCCTACCCACATCCTCTTTTCCCGCCCAACTTCATACAATTAACCAAAATAGGAAAGATAATCACAAGTTAACCAAAACAGGAAAGAAAATCACAAGTTTCCATTGAAGGCTATTTTGTAATCGGCTACGCACAACCCTAAACTACTGCCACTAATCACTATCGTTGTGCAAAGTTCTACCGTCGTCCTTCCGCATCACTCCCTTCCTAATATTCTCTTAATTCATTTTTTACCTACAAGTTCTAAATCTCTGAGACAAAGTCATAATATATGGGGATTATTCATCGAGTAATTAATTAGTTTTCATTGAAGAATTGTTAGGGTGCAAGCCCTTGTCCCACATCGGTAGAATAAAGATGGAAGATTATCTTTATAAGTATCTACTAAATATAATAGTACGAGGCCTTTTGGGAAGGAGCCCAAGAGTAAATCCGTGAGGGTTTGGCCCAAAGCGGACAATATCGTACTATTATGGGTTGTGGACACAGATGCAGCAGAGGCCCAACACGGGATATTCACGCTTCCGCACAACAAGTGGTATCAGAGCCCAATGTTCGACTTGGGCTAGACATGAGGATTCATCAGCAGGCCCAAGACTTGAAGTTGTACACTGTAAGGCATGGAACTCCTAGCTCGGGGTGAGTCCTTGAGCAAGCCCGGTCCAGGGCTAAATGGATGAAAGGCGTCATAGGTCTTGTGGGACAAAAGACCGCTTGTGTACTAGAACTGTTGATTAGGTGGACCCTTATCAGGTTGGGTGCCACAGGTCTGGTGGGTCCTTTCCAGGTTGGATGCCAGAGACCGTTTGTGTTCTAGGACTTCTGAAGTGACGGACCCGGTCCAGGGTATATTGGATGCAGAGGATGTTCGATATGCATGTGTAGCAAATCCCCAAGAAGGGCACATGGATATGCAGGCTCAGGAGCATGTGGGGGCACTCACTTGACCAGGCGGTGACATGTGGTGCAGGACATGGCTCGTGGTAGCATGGTGTGTCGGCTAAGGGGAGGTTATGAAGACTTGTGATGTTTCGGGTGTCTAGAAGTTGGGGCTGTAGAGTGTGGGAGTCCTCCATAGAGGTTAAGGTCCGAGTCAAGATGATGGTCCTTGGTTTGAGGGGAGGATTGTTAGGGTGCAAGCCCTTGTCCCACATCGGTAGAATAAAGATGGAAGATCATCTTTATAAGTATCTACTAAATATAATAGTACGAGGCCTTTTGGGAAGGAGCCCAAGAGTAAATCCGTGAGGGCTTGGCCCAAAGCGGACAATATCGTACTATTATGGGTTGTGGACACAGATGAAGCAGAGGCCCAACACGGGATATTCACGCTTCCGCACAACAAGAATATTCTGATCGGCAAAGTTTCGTTAGTTCCTCTTTCGAACAATTGCCAGTTTAACCAGGTCAGATTTATTTGGAGTATTTATGATGCATCTTTAATATACAAGCAAGTAGTCTAATTCAATTCCTTAAATGCATGAAATGATATTGTAATATTAAAAGTTTTATGAATTACTTATGCAAGTTGACACACAAAATGAAAAGGGGTAGAATTGAATTACGGTGTATGAATTAAGTATAAGTTTGATTAATTGATAAGTTTTTTTTGTTGTCGTTAATGGTCGTTGTCTACAATTTTGATCGTATGTCATGCCATGGACATGGGACTTATTCATTCATACTCTATTTAGTGCTTTCGTCAATTAATTATAGATCTCAAATGTATTATTGAAATTCTATATGTATAAAAATTGGATTTACAAGAGAAAAGAATAGAGCAAATAAATATATTGTTCTTCACAGGTACGGTAAAAAGACATTGAGATATATACCTACTTTCATTGTTGTCAGAATCCCGACTCGATCCTATGATTCTATGATTTTATGATCCAAAAATGCTTGACCGATCTTGGATCCTCCGATTCTATCATGTTTGTAGAATCTTACAATCCTATTTATTTGAAATTTTTTAGAGGTAGAATCGTAATACGATTCTACGATCTTACGATCCTACGATCCGACTCCATAGTAAACATATTAAAATATATTTTTATATAATGACTTCGTAAAATCAAAATTTCATCTAATTTGTAGAAACATGTTCATGAATGATACTAAACTCATTAATTATCAATATTTTAGGTATAAACAAGTGTTTTTTTCCTCAATTATATATTTTTACCAAAAAAAACTATATTTAGTGAATTTGTAGAATCTTACGATTCTACGATCCGATTCTACCGATTCGATCCTACCCTCCCCATCGATTCAAAGTAGAAACCCGATCCTAACAACATTGCCTACTTTGAAAGCTAAGCATGTGATGCGAGTGTACACGAGTACAGATATCGGGAAGCTACTATCCCATATTAAGTTCATACAACTTAATTATGGATGACATTAAGCATATTTTGTAAAACTTTGTATTATTAAGTGACCCACGTGATCTAGGGAAGTCGTAAAACATACTCCGTATTGGTGAACGTTCATTTACTCAGTACACATGTGATTCGATCCCACATAATTATTAGTCCTTACATTGGAGTATTGAGCCTAACCTGAGATTATAAGCTTGATAATAGGTGTTTTGGCTCTTTTTTTTTTCTTTTAGCTTAAGATAGCATGGTATTATGAGATTACATTCTCTAAAAATTGGTTTTACACTATAATAAAATTGCTACTAAAGTTACAAAATAACTTGCTTATTTTCTAGGTAAAATGGTTAGAAGATTCTGTTCATTGGTGTTCAGGTAATAAAGAACGAGGACCAAGCTAAACATGTGCAAGAAAATATAGTATTTTTATTTTTGAGGGTTATTACATTTTATGGTTAAGTACTTAAGTATTGCTACTTTTCGTTACTTAGAAGGGTTTTTTGTCAAAAACTACCTTATATTTAGGTGTATTTGTAAAAATACTACCTTATATTATTTTTTTTGTTTTCAGCTACCTTTGTTTTCTTTATTTTTGGTCAATAACTACCTACGCTAAGAATGTAGACATATTTGGCCTATTTTCCGGCTTTAACATATCTCACATGACTCTAATATGCTTTAATCTTACTAAGGCCCGATTTTGGGAAGTCATAAAGTACTTATGCTACACTTTAGTAGATGTTTGTAGTTATTATTGAAATGTGAAATTCATTAATTTTGCTTATCTGAAGTTAAATTTTGGTTTGGACGCAGTTGATCATTGTTGTTTGATGTTAAGAAAGTCATGTGAGATAGGTTAATGTCACTAAATCGACCAAATCTCGCCATATTTTCAGTGCAGGTAGTTTTTAACCAGAAAATGAGAAAACAAAGGTAGTCTAAAACAAGAAAAATAATATAAGGTAGTTTTTTTACAAATACCCCTAAATATAAGGTAGTTTTTGACAAAAACCTCTACTTAGAATTCCACATGATATCATATTTTTAGGATTTGCTTAGGGTTTTGTTATAGTACCTTTTATCATAGTTGTATCAAATATATACAATAGAAATAAAGTAAATTTAAGGACACAAATTATAGAAAAGAGAATTTCACAATGTAAGACAGTACCCATGAGCACTTAGATCAACTGGTAAGGAGTTGTTCTAGCTTAACCAAAGGTCTCGTGTTCGAGCCCTGAGAACGCAACAGTGTTAAAACTCATGAGGGAGAGCTTTACCGCCCTAGTGGTCCTACCCGGCTCGAATCCGAATTAAACCGGATGGTTTACACCAAAAAGACAATGTGAGACAGGCCATTTTTGTAAGAAACTATTCATTATATGTTATTATATGAGTTTTATTTTTACTCAATAAGATCGTCCCATAGTATAAAACTGTTTCACTCAATAACTATTGTTTCGGCAGTATGTTGTCATTCTGAGCTTTGTGGATTCCGCACAACATTTTCATGTAAAGCACATGTTCTAAGTTCCAACAATTCAAGGAGAAACTTCATACATTCACAAAAATAATGGGCTAATAGTCGAAATGAGAAAAAGGTCACATGTAAAATTTTAAACAGTAGGTTTCATGAGAGACCGTCTACCACTAATTTAGTGGGAGACATAATAGGGGAAAAAATTCAGTGGATCCCTCACCTCATCATGTGAGAGGTCTCTCAGTAACACTATTGAGAGACTGTCTTTCGATAGTTTTTGTGAATTTTGAAAATCAAGAGATTAGAAGTTTTTTTGTACACTAACAACACTTCAGATGAGTTAGCCTAATTGATTATATATAAAGATGATTTATGAAAATAAAAATTAACTATATTTCATGGTTATTATAGATTTATAGGTATATAAGTTATTAGCCTAGTTTGAATATGTGAAAGAGAAATGTTCTACTCTTTTGTATCACAGTCATTATAAGTATAAAGTATTCGCGTATTTTTGAGATGTAAAAGAGAAGTATTGTACTCTTTTCTTCACAAATTTGGGTAAATGTTTTTTGTCAATAGATTTATCATGTCTTGGATTAGACCGGACCGAATTCTTTTAGGTCTGGTTCTCAGTCCATATTGTTTTAGGTTTCGGTCTTTGGTCTGGTTCGATCCAAGACCGGTTATTTTAGGTCTAGATCGAAAAGACTGAATTCGATGTTTTTTAAGCTTAATCTTTATAATTTTTACTAATTTACCTTTAAAAGACATTACAAACTCAGTATTAATTATTATTTAAATCAAATGTTAGATTATTTATTACGTTTGATTTAGCGAAATTAAGTTTAATAAGTGCATAATTTTTAGTGATAAATCATAGTTTTCGGTCCAATTAGGTTTAAGATTGGTCTGGACTGAATATTTCGGGTTTGATCCGGTCTTGGTTTGGTCCAGTCCAAGACCGTAACTTTTAGGCCCGATCTTCGGTCCACAAAATTCACGATTTCCAGACCGATGCTCACCCCTAATTAAATGAGGTAGGAGTATTATAATATTACATTTGTCTACTGCCATTAACTTAGGTTTGTTTTTTAGTACATATACAAAAGTACAATAATAAATCATTTATATAAATTGTTGCACATTCACTAAAATGTAATTTTAGAACTTATTTATATATTCTATCTATATATATCCGTACAATTTTGCACGGGTTTCAAGCTAGTAATTATAAATACCAAAATACTACTCCCGCGTCCTAATCATTTGTTTATCTTTGATTAAAATATCCCTCACAAAGAATAAAAAGGTAAACAAATGATTGAGACAGATGGAGTAACATATAAAGACCGTGATTTAAAACAATTAGTCTTGCTTGTGACGAATATTTCCGTCACAAGCTTGCGTCGGGTCGGATATTACCATATTATTTGCAAATGGTATAAAAATGGGCCATGAGTAGAGTGGGGTGGTGGCGTATAGGGTCTGCAACTAGACTATTGTTGTTGTCGGTAGAAATGACCTCTTAAATTAAACAATTCTCTTATATTGTCTTCCCCATACTACTTTTTAACCACACACCAAATATGAGATGAAAATGCCTCATTTTTACACATCATACTCAAAACTCCACTCTTTCAAAATTCAAACTCCATTTTACGAGAGGAATTTTAAGAAACCAAGAACACAAACAATTTATCTTCATCATTTCATTTCAAAAACACAAAACCAAGAACAACAATCATCCTCATCTTCATTCTATCTACATCTTCTCCGTCAAAATACCAATATATCATCTTCATTTTATCTTCATCTTCCTTATTGAAATTTTTTTAGAGTTTGGGTGAAGATTAATGGCAAAAATCAAAGCAAAGAAGAAGAAGAAGAAGAAGAAGAAGAAGGAGGAGGTAATATTTTATTTGATTTTTTTAATGTTTAGGAAGCACTTATATTATTTGGGTTTAATTTTAGGTTTTCAGTTTACGCATCATTTTGGAATTTTATGGTTATTTTTGGGTTATTTATGATTTCAATTTTTTTTCATCCTTTTGGATTTGGGTATGAGTAATATAATGTTACTATCTTAGTTAAAATTTGTAAACATCTTGCAATATGTATTACAATATATAATCATTTTATGAAATATTTTGATTAAATTTGATTAAAATGGTAACATATAAGAATACAAATGGTAACATGGATGTATCTGTATAAAATGTTATTAACTTAGTCAGATATGTAACTATTTTACAAAATATTTGATTTAATTTTAAAAATTCTTACAATAATGACCTATATGAATACAAATGGTGACATTAAAGTATGTGTATAAACTGTTACTATCTTAGTCAGTGTATGTGACCATTGTACAAAATGTTTTACATTATTTTACCATATTCGTCAGAAAGTTGTCATATTAGTCGGTGAATGTAACCATTGTACAATATGTTTGATTAGAATTGAACAATCTTAGACTGGTAACATATAAGAAAACAATGGTTACATGGGAGTATGTCTATAATATGTTAACATGTTAGTCTGAATATGTAACCATTTTATAAAAATATGTCTATAGTATGTTAACTTGTTGCATGCATGTTTTCATCATTTGTAAACATTTTAATTTATTTCTGAACATAAATGGTAACATAGTATGCTTTTAATGATAATATAGAGTATCAAAAGCCGTTTTCGAAGATGAACCGGTAGACGCAAAGTTCATAAAGCGTTACACCCGAGTTGCGGTGAAAAAAAAGTGTCGCGGGCATGGGTCATGGTGCAACAACTAATAATGATGGTGCGGCTCAACAGCGTTGAAGAACAATGAGAATGCAATGGTGGTTGTAACCATTTTTACGATATGTTTTGATTAGATTTGATTAAAATGGTAACATGTAAGAATACGAATGGTAATATGGATGTATGTGTATAAAATGTTACTAACGCAGTCACGATATGTAACCATTTTACAATATGTTTGATTTAATTTTAAGAAATCTTATGGTTATGTTAAAACATTGTCCATGTTGTTTGAAATAAAACTATAACTTGTGTTTGATGTTTGGAAACTTTAGTTTAGACATGTTCTTTCAGGTGACATAATCCCCAAAATAATGTCCGCATAATTTGTCAATATGTTACCACTTTTAGAATGGTAACATATTCGATAAGTATGTGAACATTATAGGCATACATTACCATTGGTTATCAACTTCAAAATGGTAACAGATTGCACACTTTGGAATATTACTTAACATATATAATGCCACAGGTAATTTCCTCTTTTAAATGGTAACATATTAAAAAAAGATATGAACATAATTTGTAAAATACACCGCCATAAGTAATACACAAAGAATGACAACTTGTTTACATATTTATCCATTATGTTACCAATTTCAATATGGTAACAATTTGTGCAAATATAATAACATTACTTAACACATACACTGTCATAGGTTGATAGGTAATTCACTGATTTAAATTCGTAACAAATGAAAATAAGTGCCCCAAAACACGAAACACAAGTTATAGTTTTACATATAATTTAATTAACAACTGTTTTAACACAACCATCAAACATATCCAAAATAAGTGCTCAAAATACCAAACTATTGTTTCTTGGCACGACCTCCACCTTTTGCTGCATCACCCACGACCTTTTGACCTCTTCTGATTGTCATGCGTGTGTAGCGTTGACTGTACTTGGGATCCTCAATGGCAGGTTCAGGTTCAGTTGTGGACTCATTTGGATAGGAAACATCGAAATATACATTTTGTCACCATGTCAAGAGAACAATGATACCATAATACAACTGGAAGAAATGGTCACAAACAGTTGATAATTGGTTACATTTTATAATACTCCACAACTTTACTAAACAGTTCAACATGTTGAGAGTTTAACTTTATATGTTACCATCCTGACTAATACGCACATTAATAATAATCAATAAAACTAAGTTATATCCACAAGTAATAACAAATGTACCCTTTGTAACAGAACCATCTCAATTTAGCAACATTTCCAAACAAATTGGTCACAAAAGATACTCCACAAATACATTTCACAAATATAAATTGTCACCACATCGATATAATATGTCATCATATATGCATAAGTCAGAAAGGGTCACAAACAGTTGATAATTGGTTACATATTATAGTACTCGAGAACTTCCCTAAGTTGGTCTCCTTGTTGACAGTTTAATTCTGTATGTTACCATTCTCAGTTATATGTTCACTTATAATGATTAATTAAACTAAGTTATACGCACAAGTAGTAAAAAAGTGTGTAAGTGTATAAACATATTGAACCATATTAAACTAAGTTGAAATGTAATAGGATACGGAACAAACCAAAATTAAAACACCAAAAAAAATCCGTAAAAATGAAAAAACCAAAAAACCCGAAATAACAACAAATCCTTTTATCACTCCTATTCACATTCAAGCAAAAATTTCAATGGAAAGAAGGAAAATATGGAGGTGATGTGTGATGATGAGAGACAATTGCATTAAATGCAATAGTGTAAAGGCAAATAATTGGTATTAAAATAATGGTGAAGTACATGTGAGGTACACAGTAGCCTGCCTATCTCATTTTTTTTGTCAGCCACTTGCACCTTCTACCCGATTCACTTCTCATCTAATATGGTATGTATTCGACCCGTCGCAAGCTTGTGACGGATAGCGCCGTCACAAATGAGAATTTGTGGATTTAAAATGATAATTTTTTTAAAATAACGTGTTAATTTACTGTTGGAACCGTGTTTAGCGTACGACTCGACGGGTACTGATAGGGTTATTTTCAGTCGTTTGGCCTTAATCAAAATAAATCCTATAATGCTACTTACAATAGCTAGCGGTAATAATCTATTCGCTAATGTCTAAGTTTGTCTTAAAGTAACAATTTATGGGGGTTTTGATTGTTTGTTTTCTAGCAACTAATAACAATGTAAAATAAGGATGAATAATAATAATATTAAAGAGTCTAGGGATTCGGGTTCATTAGGTAGTCATACGGGGTGTGATTTAATTCATTGATAGAGCTAATTATGTTGTTTAAGGTTATATGATCGGTCGATTCAATATTCCTTTAGATCTAATTTAACATGCAATCGCTATCATTAAATTATCTCTATTCAGTTATCGTAGCCTACATTGATTATAACCCAGTCGGTGACAGTTTCAATTCGCTATGCTAGTCAATTAACCTTGGCCAGTAATTAATTTACTAGATGAAAAACAATAACATGAACAACAACAAATAAGCAATTTTAACTATCAATTCATTAGTTTAATCCCCTTCTAACAACCTAGATTCCCCTTTATCCCTAGATTAAAGGTTTAGTTGCTCATATTAAAGGGAAGAACAACAATAATAATAATGAGAAACATGACGAACAATAATAAAGATGAATAACGATTTAAACAATAATTGAGGAAAGATTAATAGCAATACCGTAATAAAGAACAATAAATTCGAACAATAATAATGAAGCTAAACTAAACTAAGAGTATTTGAGAGTGTTTTTGAGTAGCTATCTACGAAACTAACGGAAAAATAAAGCGTAAATAAGATAGGGTACGATATTAGGTATTTATAATAAAACGTAACCGACTTAAGGAAATTTGCGGAAATTACTGGAAACATTGGTTCCTCGATCGAGCCTTGAGCTACTCGATCGAGTCACCACTTCCTCGATCGAGCCCATGCTCAGTTGATCGAGGAATCACTCTATTTTCTGCTCCTTTCTTCGTGTTGTCTTCTTAACTTCTCTTCCTTTATTCTTATGGATTCCCGTGCCATGCTTCGTGTATTCCTTCATGTCTACTCCGCGATACCCATTTCATTCCTTTGCTCCTCAAATGCATCATTCCTGCATTAAGCATCAAATAGCGGAAGTATCAACGTTCTAACATAAAAGGCATGTAATTAATATAATTTAGCATGAAAACCATATCAAAAGCAATTAAGGGGAGGCATAAATATGTATATAATTATGACTCATCAAACTCCCTCAAACCATCTCTTTGCTTGTCCTCAAGCAAAGTAACACACAATACAAAAGGCAATCATACAAATGGCGAATAAACAACTCAGAGCTAATGTTGATGCACATACAAATCCCGAGCTATCCATGACCAAGGTGTACCAATAAAACAAATTCAAAGGTACGGGAAATAGAAAACGCAGCTCAAGTCTCAAATCACCATACTACAGACAAATGCCAAATACCTTTCGATCTTGTAAGACAAATTAGTCGGATTCTCGCGGATTCACTCATGCACTCATAAGTATGTAAGGGTGAGTTATATGTGAAGATAGAAAGAAGTAGAAGCACTCACTCGACTTATGAAACATGCATGCAATCTACTGTGATAGAGATTTCCCCAAATAATATGCAATCATCATATGTAGACAAAAGTACATGTATCAAGGACAATAAGGATGACAAATGGGTTAAAGGGATATAAATGGTTTGTGCCAAAGCACGTTATGTATATGTGGAGCTAAGACGGTAGTCGTAGCGTTAATCAAAAACCAAAAACCAAATCTTTAAATACAAATGAACCCAACTTAGAGAAATGATCTCAACTTTACAACACATGAGAGCTAATAAACTACTCTCCAAGTATGGTGTGAGTCTTCTAATGGCGTAGAGCGTGTGGTGTGAGTCTGGTAAAACCATTAATCTTGATGACAATTAGATTAATGTATGGCAAATTGTTTTGATTAAGAAAATATAAGGAAAACTGAAGGATTGATTTAGATTGAAGAACATGAGAGAAGGGTGGAGCATGAAGAAGAAGAAGATAAACTAAGAAAATAAAGTCTTTAACCGGTTGGATAGGTAGTCCTTCCAACCGGTTTAGCCTTTAATAAAAGGGTAATTAATTGGGTTTATTGTGGGATTAAATAGAATTTGGATCATTAATGGAATACGACTGATAGTATGGATTATTCTCATTAATTTTTCCTATAAACAATTAAACTCGTCATGGTAACATTTTCTTCTGTTCTTACATATATACCCAGCAAGCATACATAGACTATGCCAGAGGCATATTACACAAAATGCTTAAAGCATGACCCGACATTTCAAAATATGTTCAACAAATGCCTTTACGTTGTTGCTATAATAAAACTGAATTTGAAGGGACATGGCTAAGAATGACCCAGACTATGATTTAGATTTTAGAAGACAACTCATGATTTAAGAGATTGTACAAATTACAACATAATAATAATAATAATAATAACAATAATAATAACAATAATAATAATAATAATAACGTTAAAACAAATACAATAAAACATAATCATCCAAATACACGTACGCCTCCTTTTCTTTCATGACTTTGTTTCCTATATTCCACAACTGCAGTCTCACCGTCGCTCCCTCCTTTTCGTTTTCTTAATGTTAGGAATTTGTGCCTTGAATTTGTGTCGAAGACGGATTGAGCTAAGGCGAGATAAAGAAACGAATCAAAGAACAGTGAAAGACAGGTCCGTGTGTGGTGCGAGTCGTGGACCTGACTTCAAGCACGTATGCGTGAATTGTTATGTGAACAAGTGCATTGCTATCTTGGAAGTTAGTGGGCATGGGTCCCACGTCATTTCCTAATTGCTTTAGGTCATTCTTGTTAATATTCACGTAGGATAGTTCTTTGGTGAGTTTTGGTAATTTGCTTGTATTAGGAAATTAATTAATTAATTTCTTAATTGTCTTTGTTTCCTAATTAGTCTAGATCTCTTATTTAGGGTGGAATAAATCTATATAAAGGCCCTAATATTAGTCTAGGTTAATTAAGGAGGTGGAGATAGTATTTGTTAGCACAATCTTATGAGAGTCGATTTGTGAGGTTCCCTCCGGAGAGGAAGCTTCAGTTTGTTCCGGGCTCAAGTAGATTGGCGTTCGTCTGAATTTGGAGATCGAAGGAGTCTGTTTGGATCTTGCTGACCTCAAGATCGTTTGTCCTTCGTCTTATTTGGGTAGTCTCTTTTGTTCCTTTGAGATTACTATTTTGTTGGTAGAATAGGGTATACTTTTGGCTCATATTGAGCGCGTGTATACCGGTCTACTGTTGTACTATTATCTCCACAATAGTGAATTTTGCTCTCCTTCAGGGTGGACGTAGCCAGTTATTTTACTGGTGAACCACGTATATCTGTGTGTCATCTTTATTAGTTATTCGCTATTATTTTGTTCTTATCACCCTAATCAACTAACTATTGAGTAACGGGACGCCTCCGTTACAACAATTGGCACCAGAGCTAGAGTTCTGATTTGGGATCTGCTTCCGCTGTAATTGTCTTTTAGGCGTTAATTTGGGTTTGTTGACATATGGGTGAAAAGATTTTGGGAGCGAATATTTTGAAAGTTGACATACTTTTGGATTTGGTGAGTTTGTGTAAGGATGGTAGTGTTGGCAGTAAGGTGGAGTTTGCTACTATACAGGTCAAGCTAATGGATTCTTCAAGACAAACTTACAGCTGTTTTTGCGTCTCAGTGAGGCAATTTGAGTTCCAGGTGGAGCTATTTGGGTTCTTGAAAAAGAGCTGTTGGGATCTCATAAGGGGTCATTTGAAACTTCGACGGGAGTTTGTTCTATGGAGCTTTTGGGTTGGACTTGGTAGTCTAACAATTTGCATCTTTGATGGAGGTGATTTGTGCTTGCATAGAATGTTGTTTTTGGTTTCGACTTGGGTATTTGTTGCCTTGGTGTAGGCATGTTGGTGGTGTTCGCGACACTCTCTTTTGTACCAACTGAGACATCTGTTTTGTTCATGGCGTTGGTGTCCTTTTATGGGGCAATTTGGTACGACGGTACATTTGGCCATGAAGTTTGAAGGAGATTTTGTTTTGGAATCTAGTGTGTGTTTGTTTCTGGTACACCGTTCCATCAGTAGTGACATTTGATATCTCATATATTTGTGTTGGCGTTTAGTAGCTTTTGTCCTCTTCGGAGCTTGCTACATTTGGCCTTCCTATTGGTATGAAGATATATGGTACTTGGTACGTTTGGTAGTTGCAGCTTGCTACATTTGGTACTTCGTATATTTGGTCACGTTTCTTGCACACTTGATTCGTTTGTCCATTTGTGAGTTGTGTTCAAGTCAGTGGAGATTACTGGGACAAGTAGTGACTTGAGATCGACTCAATTGAAGCTGATTTGGGTTTTAGTTCGTTTTTGGATAATTCAAGTCAAGGTGGAGATTGTTAGGAATTTGTGCCTTGAATTTGTGTCGAAGACGGATTGAGCTAAGGCGAGATAAAGAAACGAATCAAAGAACAGTGAAAGACAGGTCCGTGTGTGGTGCGAGTCGTGGACCTGACTTCAAGCACGTATGCGTGAATTGTTATGTGAACAAGTGCATTGCTATCTTGGAAGTTAGTGGGCATGGGTCCCACGTCATTTCCTAATTGCTTTAGGTCATTCTTGTTAATATTCACGTAGGATAGTTCTTTGGTGAGTTTTGGTAATTTGCTTGTATTAGGAAATTAATTAATTAATTTCTTAATTGTCTTTGTTTCCTAATTAGTCTAGATCTCTTATTTAGGTGGAATAAATCTATATAAAGCCCTAATATTAGTCTAGGTTAATTAAGGAGGTGGAGATAGTATTTGTGAGCACAATCTTATGAGAGTCGATTTGTGAGGTTCCCTCCGGAGAGGAAGCTTCAGTTTGTTCCGGGCTCAAGTAGATTGGCGTTCGTCTGAATTTGGAGATCGAAGGAGTCTGTTTGGATCTTGCTGACCTCAAGATCGTTTGTCCTTCGTCTTATTTGGGTAGTCTCTTTTGTTCCTTTGAGATTACTATTTTGTTGGTAGAATAGGGTATACTTTTGGCTCATATTGAGCGCGTGTATACCGGTCTACTGTTGTACTATTATCTCCACAATAGTGAATTTTGCTCTCCTTCAGGGTGGACGTAGCCAGTTATTTTACTGGTGAACCACGTATATCTGTGTGTCATCTTTATTAGTTATTCGCTATTATTTGTTCTTATCACCCTAATCAACTAACTATTGAGTAACGGGACGCCTCCGTTACAACACTTAATGTCTGCCCAATCTCAATCTTATTCTTAACCTTCTTAAGTGCCTTCGGTTGCATGGTCATATCAGTAAGAAAAATCAAGTAACTGGATATGTCACAATTCCAAATAAACTGTAAACATTTAAACAATGACATCATTACACATACTAGATGTTCACAAAACCCTTAAACGTGTTACCAATTACCATAAGCTAAAGTTAGTAATCTATGACAAAAACTCAATGTTGACATATTAAATATACCAACATGTTCCCTTAGTTCTGTAACATATTACCAATTACAAATTTCTGGAAAATGTAAACAATTATCATCAAACTAGTAACATATCTAGGGTATAAGGATGCAAAAGTGGTAACATCTAAAAAACGGTAGTTACACAGAAGTTATCATTATAAAAGTGTAACATAATGAAATAAGTGATGGGGCATATTCTGCACCCGCTGACCGAGTCAACACATTGAGCAAGGTCAAAGCCAAAAGACAGCAAGTCAACGTATTAATGACCCTAACGAGGCATAGCCCGTCGGCCTGTCACTTGGGTCTCGGTCTCGGCAACTAGCCGGCCGAGAGGCATATCCGCGTACTCACATCCAGTCCCCTCGGCATGGAGTCAACCAGGCCTGCCGGCCTGCCATGGGTCCCTCGGTCGAGGGTAAGATAGTCTTTCCACCTGCTAGCCACTTGGCCACTTGGCCACTACGTGACAAAAGGTGAAAGTCTATAAATACTCCACTTCTCTCATTGAGAAGAGGATCCCAAAACTAACCAAATAATCTGGTATAAACTCCCTTATCTCTCTACAATATACTTTGCCAAGTTAACACACAACTTATCTCTTTAAGTTTACTGACTTGAGCATCGGAGTGAGTACGCTCGGTACCAAGCCGAGCCCTCAGTTTGTTCGTCTTTACAGGAGAGAGCGAAAGGAAGAGACAAGCAAACGACATCATTCTACAAGCTTAAGTGGTCATAATCCTGCTCCGAAAGTACACCCGGAACAATTGGCGCCGTCTGTGGGGAGCTAGATACTAAAAGCTAGTTACCTCCCTTACAAAAAAAAAAAAACCAAAAAAAACCCACTCAGCAAGCTAAGAAGATGTCAAAGCAACAAGAAACTATGAGTGAAGGAACTGCATTCTTCCAGGATGACACTGATGTGACCATAATTAGTGCATATTTAGCCCCCGAATTAGCCTTGTTCCCATGCTTTTTAGTGCATATTTGGGTCATTTCTTATCTTTAGTTCTTTGTTTTGCATATTCTTTGAGATTTTGATCCCTTGGTAGGAAAGGAGTAAGAATCTTGCATTTTCATGGCAAAACAAGACTAAATTGATCGAATTCAATGACCAAGCATCAAGGAGAGACAAGATTAGCAGGCCTTTGTACATATGATAGTAGATGAGCAATGTTGAGAAAGGATCCTTGAGTCCCCAAGGAAATCCCCAAGGAATTTATGAAGAAAAGGGAAGAAAAGAAGAAGAAGCCTTGCTGAGGCACAATCCGTGCGGATTGTCCCCAATCCGGCCGTCCTCCAGCTGCAAAATCTGTGCGGCTTTCCAGCAAGACGCTCGGATCCCACCTCCACAATCCGCCCGGATTCTCTTGAATCCGCTTGGATTCCATCGCCAGAATCCGCCCGTCCCGACCTTAATCCGCCCGGATTCCAAAGACAACGCGATTTCCTCTTCTCCAAGCTACGAAGAAAGAAGCCCTTCCTTCGGAAAATACCGGCTCCTCCCTGCTCAATCTAAAAAGTGTAATTACTAGTTTAGCCCTTAGTTAACCCTAATGCATCCCCCTAATTTCCACTATAAATACCCCATTAGTCTAATTAGAAGAGGATGTTCTTCTTATCAACAATTAGAGTAGTTAATACCAATCAAATCTCTCTTTAGTTTTGTAATCAACAATTAATCAAGTTCTAATACAAGTTTTATTTCCTTAATCTCTCTTTTGTTCATCCTTTATTTTGGGTAATTGAAGATTATTTGGGTTATTATTGGGAGATTGACAACCTCTCAATCAAGCATTCAAGTACTTCTTTTATCTTTGCTTTATTATTGGAATCATTAGTAGGTATAATTCTCTTAATCCCTTTTTAATTATTGTTAATTACTTTCATTTGTTCATCATGTTTCATTTTATTGGTATGATTGACAACCTTGCTAGCATGATCAACATGATAATGAGTGAGTAGTCTCTTAGCTAGGGTTAATGGGTGATTAGGGGAAACCAACATGGGGAATGATTCATGCTTAAATTAATATGCTTTCATGTTTTATTTGCTTGCTTGTTTTGATCTCAACTCATGCACATGTTATATTTGATGAAATGCTAAGCCTATGAATCCTTGCATTTACTACCATCTTCTATCTTTTCAATGAGACTTGTAAGACATAACCCAACTCGAGTCTCATTAGACCATGCATGTTGTTGAGTAGGGAAGATTAAGTCGACTTGTAGGTGTTGTACAATCTAATCGATTCTCAGCCCGGACCCAAACTTTCCTAGGATTGTAAGATATAACCCAACTCAATCCATCACAACAATAATTGCTTGCTTATAATTTGAGAACATGTTTGTATGATCAATTCCCATATTCCCCTATGATCCCATGACACCCTAGTGCTTTTTAATCAATTGTTTACACCCCTTTTAATTCATCTTGTTAGTTTATTTTCATTGCTATTTCAGTTAGTGACCTTCTACATCAACCCAATTTGTGACACCCCCAAGACACCACTAGTTGCAATTTGAATCTCATTTCAATAACCGTCCCTTGGGATCCGACCTTCACTTGCCTCTTTACTAATTGTAGAGTTGTTTGTGAAACTATAAATTGTGTTTTGATTCGGACGTGACCCAACGACCACACCTTTAATTGTGAACACGAAACGGACCGATCAGACACGTTCTCTAATTCTGAGATCGGGCAGTCCCCCACCGGCCGAGTCACTGAGCCGGTGAAGTACGGGATGCCAAGAGAGCCAGAAACACCGCTGCCGACCGGCCAAGTCACTGTCATGGGACATGTGGTCGATGCGGCCAAATTGAAGCTATTCCTGGACCTGATGGGTGGTACGCCGGTTACTCCTGTCACAACGACAGGGGCGGCAGCGCCTCCACAGGTGACCAGGCGCATAAAGTGACTCCGAACAACTTGACCGGAGTAATACAAGGAGCTGGGCATGCTAGGACGCCGGCGGAGCCCGTGGCAAACCAAAGTCCTTCCCCCACTCGCGGAAGGACAGCGTCGTCGCGGTAACAACGAGGCCCGCCCCGAAGAAATGAAAGAAGTCCGACTCTCCAAAGTCGGACAACAAGAAACCCTTCCCGCCAGATGGAGAGAAGCCGGACTAAGGTTGCGAGGAGCCGATCGCCGCGTGTCATTCGACACGTGGTCAGACAGCCCCTCAGTGCTTATGTCCTCGAAGTCTCTGTGCCGACTAAACTGAAGCTGCCGCCCCTATCATACAAAGGGGATAGCGACCCAACCGACCATGCCGAGGCTTTCGAGTCGTACATGTCGGTATGGGAGTAGCCTGATGAGGTATGGTGCCGAGTCTTCCCAACGACCCTGCATGGGATGGCTCAGAGTTGGTACAAGGGGCTACCTAATGGCTTGGTATACTGTTATGCCGACCTAAGGGATAATTTCATAGCCCAGTATGCTTGCAACAAGAGAAGGGCCGTGGAAACATCAGATCTCCTCACTATCCGACAGGAGGAGGACGAGTCTCTCCGAAGCTACGTGAAGAGATTCGACGCAAAGGTTCAGCAGATCCCAGAGCTGAACACCGAACTGGCGGCCTTCGCACTGATGAAAGGCCTCCCGAAAGGCGAGTTCAAAAACGAGCTGATCAAGTGTAAAGACCTCAACCTAGACATCGCCAGAAAGATGGTCGACCGAGCCGTAAAGGTGGAAGACTATCACAAGACCTGGGTAGGCCACAGTGAAGCTGGGCACCCAGAGAGGAAGAGCCGCCGGGACAACGTTGATGAAGGTCGCCGTGACGTGAATAGGTCACGGTCTGAGAGATTTAATAGGAAACAGAACTCGGCGGGCGCCGGGGGGAGTTCGGGACCATACACCCAGAAGCGGTACAGTAGTCTCACCCCCCTGGTCAAATCACCAGCCGAGGTCTTTACCCTAAGCAAGACTGAAGGGTAGAAATGGGCAAGGCCCCCCAAGGCGAGGAGGGACGGCGACCTTAGCCAGTTTTGCGAGTACCACGGCCAAACCGGCCATAAGACCGACAACTGTCGGGATCTGAGGAACGCCATCGAGGAGCTAATCCGAAAGGGGGCCCTCAGCAAGTATGTAGCTGGAGGCCCAGAAACAAGCTCCGACGGGGCGAATAGAAAATCAGTATTCCAGCGGATGGGAGTGATCCAGGTTGTCATCGGAGGAAACGAGAACGGTGGGTCAGCTAATGGGCACAAACGACACCTAAATGAGCTATACCAAGCCATCAACTTTGTGCCCAAAACAGCGATCCCCGCTTCCACCGTCCCCGATATAACCATCGGAAAGAAGGACTACGAAGGAGTCGTTACCCCGCACAGCGACCCGCTCGTAGTCCACCTAGACATAGCCAACCACTTGGTCAAGAGGTGCCTGATTGACACAGGCGCCTACACGAACATCATGTTCAGGGAGTGCTTTCTCAATCTCGGTTTGAAGATTGAAGACCTGAGCCCCTGCACCTACCCGCTATACAGCTTCTTCGGGGCCGGCCTGGTACCCCTGGGGTCAATCAGACTGCCGGTGATGTTCGGCCAAGCAGATGCGGCCAAAAATGTTTTGTCTGAGTTCGTGGTTATTGATGGTTCGTCTGCCTACAATGTTCTCATAGGCCGAGTGACTTTGAGCGAGGCCGATGCGGTGATGTCCATCCGGGCTTTGACCTTGATGTACGTCTCGGACCGGGGGGAAGCACAAAAGCTCGTCTTAAAGGACGAAAGAGACGAAATAGTCAATGTCCAAGTATCTGCCAGAGGGTGCAACATGCAATCCCTCAAAGTGGCGAAGAAATCAGAGAAAGGGAAAAGCCCATCCTTACAGCAGGAGGGTGATCCGATGAACACCAACGTCGGCATGGTCGAAGGAGCCGAGACCGAGGAAGTGGAAATTGACCCAGGGTGCACCGTAACTGTCGGTGTCGGCCCGGAGCCTAAATTGAGAGCCGATCTCCTAGACCGCCGAGGAAGAACAAAGATGTCTTCGCATACTCGGCCGCCGAGATGCCGGCGCGAGCCGGGAGGTGATCGTTCACAAGCTCAACGTACTCTCCACCGCTCGTCTGTCAAGCGAGAAGATGAGGAACTCCTCGGCCGAGAAGGATGAGGCCATCAAGGTCAAGTAGACAAACTATTAGCGGCGGGCTTTATCATGCCTTGTACTTACCCTGAGTGGCTAGCCAATGTTGTAATGGTGAGGAAATCGTCAGGGGCGTGGAGGATGTGTGTTGATTTTACCAATCTTAATAAAGCGTGCCCTAAAGATTGTTATCCCTTGCCTCGAATAGATAGTTTAATTGACGCAACGACAGGCCACACCATGCTAAGCCTGCTAGACGCCTTCTCAGGGTATCATCAGGTGTTTATGGCCGAAGAAGACATGCCTAAGTGCGCATTCATCACCGGTAACGGCACATACATGTATAAAATGATGCCGTTCGGTTTGAAGAACGCTGGCGCAACTTACACTAGGCTGGTGGACAAAGTGTTTCAAGATCAAAAAGGGCGAAACATCGAGGCTTACGTCGACGATGCTATTGTAAAAAAAGTGTCCGACAAAGAGCACTTGGCCGATTTGAGCGAGACATTTTGTTCACTAAGGAAATATAAGATGAAGCTTAACTCAATGAAATGCAACTTCGGTGTCCGGGCCGGCAAGTTCCTCGGCGTGCTTGTCGGCGAGGAATTGATGCCAATCCGAGAAAGTCCAAGCAATACTAGACTGCCGGAGCCGAGAAATCGAAAAGAGGTTATGATGCTTGACCGGAAGGATGGCGGCCCTCGCCCGCTTCATCTCTCGGTCGGCCGACAAGAGCACTCCTTTCTTTAAAGTCTTTGAAAGGGAATAAAGACTTTAGCGGGGGGAGGAACAGAGCACGGCTTTCAAGCGGTGAAAGCCCACCTTCTAACACTTCCGGCCCCCGTCCGGTGCCGACGCCTGGGGGAGACGCTATATCTATACTTAGAAGTTACCTCGGCCACGGTCAGTACCGTAATCGTCAGGGAAGAAAACAAGCAGCAACACCCAATTTACTTTTTCAGCCATACACTGCTGGCCACCGAAAGAAATTACCCGCTAATCGAAAAGGCAGCCCTTGCCGTCGTCGTTGCCGCAAGGAAACTGAAACCCTACTTCGACGCGCATCCCGTGACGGCCTTAACCGACCAGCCATTGGAGAAAGCGTTAGAAAAATTTGAAATATCCAATGAGACTTATCAAATGGGCGGTGGAGCTCTCCGCTTTGGCATTCAAGACAAGCCGAGACCTTCGATAAAGGGGCAAGCACTTGCAGACTTCCTGGCTGAGTGCACATATCAAGAAGAATCACATCCCGGCGTGTGGGAAGTGTATACCGACGGGTCCTCCACAGCGAACAGCTAAGGAGCCGACATCCTTATCACCAGCCCTAACAGAGACGAGTTTGAGTACGCCTTGAAGTTTACCTTCTCGGCCTCAAATAACGAATCCGAATATGAGGCGGTGATAACTGGAGTCGAGTTAGCTAGAGCTGCCGGGGCGGAACACATTGTGTTGAAGACAGACTCGCTCTTAGTAACTAATCAAATCCGAGGAGAGTATGAGGCTCGAGACGATGGGATGGTAAGGTACCTGGAAAGGGTAAAAGCTGACACCGCAAAATTGAAATCTTTCCAAATACAGTGCATCCCCAGGTCTGAGAACAACCGAGCCGACGCTCTCTCAAAACTTGCCAGTTCAAGCATCAAGAATGTCAGTCGAACCGTGCTGGTGGATATTAGAAATGCTAAAAGCATCACTGAGACCGTCGGCATGGTAGGCGACATCGAAGCCGAGACGACGTGGATGACTCCGATAATGAAATACAAACTGACAAAAGAGTTACCGGAGGACCGCATTCTCTCTCAGAAGATAAGAAGGATCGCCGCAAGGTACTTGGTGTTCGAAGGAGAATTATACAGAAGGTCCGTGATAAGACCACTCTTGAAATATGTCGGCCTAGCCGACGCGGAGCTTATACTGACAGAGATTCACGAAGGCATCTGCGGACACCACATGGGGGCGAGAACGTTAGCCCACGAAGCTCTCTGAGCCGGCTACTTCTGGCCTACCATGTTGAAAGATTCCAGAACAAAGACCAAGAAGTGCAAGAATTGTCAGATGCATGCTCCGGTAATACATGCACCTTCCCGAGACCTGCAACCGGTACTTAGTCCTCTACCATTTGCACAATGGGGGATGGATTTACTAGGACCATTTCCGACGGCCTCCGGAGGAAGGAAGTACCTGATCATCGCCGTTGACTACTTCACCAAATGGGTCGAGGCTGTCGCGGTACCTGCCAAGACCACGGCGGCCGTAAGAAAGGTGATTTGGGAGAACATCATAACTCGTTTTGGGTTACCCCAAGTCATGGTATTTGACCACGGCCGAGAGTTTTGGAGTGACATGGTGATGAACTGGCTGGAAGAGCTCGATATCACCGCATACTCCTCCGTCCGCCACCCTCGGAGCAACGGGCAAAGTGAGGACTAATAAAACAATATTGAACGGGTTGAAAAAGAAGGTTGAAGATCTAAAGGGAAGATTACCGATGAACTACCGGCGTCCCGTGGTCACTTCGAACCACGGAAAAAGAAGCAACAGGGTGGTACAGTCCATTCCACCTAGTCTATGGGTCCGAGGCCATCCCGCTAATTGAAGCAGCGGCGGTCGAGCATTTAGAACGCAAACCTTTGACCCGTCGAAAATGAGGAAGACCTGAGAGCCTCCCTAGACCTGGTCGAAGAAAGTCGAGATACGGCACGGCTCAACTTGGCAGTATATCAAAACCGAATGAGAAGAGCATACAACCGTAGGGTCCACAAAAGGGACTTAAGAGTAGGAGATCTAGTCCTAAGAAAGTCGGCCGCAACAAACAAAGGAAACATCCATGGTAAAATGACGGCAAACTGGGAAGGACCCTACAAGGTAGTGGAAGAAATGAGGCCGGGGACATACCGGCTGACAGACATGAAGGGTGTGCCTCTAATGAGCCACTGGAACACAGACAACCTTAGAAAATACTTCATATAGCGGCGGAGGTGTCCGAGACCGTTGTGGGCACCCCAACGCGTGATTATATCTAATGAAGAGTGGTCCAAGTTTTCCATCAAGATGAAGAGTCCCCTCCGTAGTCGTACCAAGGTAGACGCCACGGCCAAAGCCGGGTAGTCACCGCAATGGCAGTTGATACTCGCGAAAGCGACCAACATGCTTAGTAGACGCCAGCCGGGCAGTCACTACCAATGCAGTTGATACTCGCGAAAGCGACCAACATGCTTAAGAACGTATGAGTACAGTTGAGAACGCAAATCTGACTACCCCGGCCAATCCGGGAGTGGCAGAGGAAGCGATCAATATGTCTATAGATACGAACGCTGTCGAGCCGTAACCTCGATTGCCTCGGCCAAAGCCGGGAGTGACGGGGAAACGACCAATACGCTAACATGTTCACAACAGCAGTTGGGAAGCGCAAATCTGACCGCCTCGGCTAAGACCGGGAGTGGAGGAGGAAGCGACCGACATGCCAACATGTTTAAAAAACGTTTAAGTACAGTTGAGATACGCAATCTAACTGCCTCGGCCAAGCCGAAGGTAAAACAAAAAGCGCTCAATATGTTAAAAACGTAAGAAGACAACTCAATGGAGAATGAGAGCAAAGCCTCGGCCAAGCTAAAGGCAAATAGACAAACTTTATTAAAAATGTTTACAGGTGGGGCAAAACAAAGTCGACGGCCGTCCCCATAGGGATAGCCTAAACACAACCTACCAAAGTTTATAAAAAAAAAGAAGGTACAACAAAAGGTTACAAACATTAAGACTTGAAGCGCCAAAAGGATGGCAGGGAGGAAAGGCTCAATAGTTGGCCCCGAACACCGGGTCGTCGGAAGGACCGGGTGAATCTGGTGACGACCGCCCGTCTCCCTATGCTTGTTGCTGCTCGCCACCGGCAGCAGTAGCAGCATCACCAACGGTGGGCGACCCAGAGGAAAGCTTGGCAGCTTCACTTGCCTTTGCCCTCTCTGGCCTCCTTCACCTTAGCATCCCGGGCCGCCTTCTCCGCAGCCTCCTGAGCGGCCTTCGCCGCCTTCGCCTCATCCGCGGCATTGGCCTCCGCAGCAGCGGCCTTCTCATCCAGAAGCCGGTCAAAATCTTGCCACGGGAAGGAGCCTTCAGGAAGGAGCTCTTTAATTGCATCCCCTGGTAGCATCTTGACTTGGTCCGTGCAGGGCACACATCTCAGGGATGATGACGGTTTTAAGCATCTCAATGTCCTTCTCCCTCTGAGCAAGGATAGCCTTTGTGCTCTTATGCTCCTTCGCCTCAGCCGAATGCAGGGTCTTCCATCTCTCCTTCTGCTCAACCACGGCCTTATAACCGCCCTCTAATTTGTCTTTCTCCTCCCGCAGCTTGGCGATGTCAGACAGCGCAGACTCAATCTTGGCCCTCTCGGCCAGGACCAGCTTCTCAGCTTCCTCCTTAAGCTTTCGCTCAGCGAGGAAGTCCTTCATGGCGGCCTGGAAGTCCTCCTTCGACCTCTCGGCCTCCTTCTTAGCAGCGGCAAGCTCAAGCCTAAGCCGTTCAAGCGCAGGGGCAGCTCGAGCCATGACCTTCTCTTGCTCAATAATATGAGCGCCGGCTAGTTCAGTCCACTTCACCAGCCTCTTGGACAGCCTTATGCCTTCCGTCCTAAGCTGAGCGGGGGAAACCTTCTGGGATGAGGAGTCGACGATGACATTTTGATCGCCCGTCTGCACAGGCTGCTTCTCCAATTGCCGTTCAGTGAGAACGACAGCCGGCGACGGCTGATCTACAAAAACCCAGACAAAGCATCCATGTCAACATTCATTGACATATTAGAGAGCCTGTCATCAGGAACGCCTAAAGAACCTGCTAAATCCGTGCCATGGGTTAGATCCGTACTAGTTCTGGCCTTCTTGGACAGAGGGCCGACTGACCCCTTTTCTTTCCCTGCCTCGGTAACAGCAGCAGCAGGCGTTGCTTCCTTCCTCTTATTTGAAGGAGGAGGACACTCAATAACGGTGACGTCCTCGTCGACATTGACGACCACCTGATCCTTTAGGACTGCGGGGATTAGAGATTGAGTGGGAGTTGGCGTCGTAGCCGCCGTAGACGTTGTTTTTGGTCTCCGGCGCGGCACGTTACCGCCAATCTCCGTTTGAGTCGCCGTCACATCCATTGCCTTTATCGCCTGCTCCATAAGCTCGTGCGGGGCCGGTCTGCAATCACGTGGCGCGGCCCTAGGATGCAGCTCAACAACTCTCCCGTCCTGGTCAAGTCCCAACTTCTTTAGAATAGAGACGGAGAGATCCCGGCCAAATCGATCTGCAAGAAACAAAGCAAGAGTTAAGTAAAAGAAGTAAACCGGGGCAAATACAGAAGCATAAAAAGCAAAAGTGGGCCTTACACCGACCCCACTCACCCTGGCCGAGGGCCGGTATGAGGCCGACGTGGCAAAGCGGCTCGTCTTGAAGGACGATCTGCGTCGGGGGCATCCATCCCTTTGGCGTGCCATCCTTCTCAGCCTCGAACATGCTCATTGCCCGTTCTTCGTCCTCCTTAAGATAGACCTTCTTGGCGTCCATCTTAAGCTTATTCCGGGAGACATATCTATCATGCTCCCCCTGACTCTCACACCGCAAATTGACGCGGCTCTAGAAAGACCGGGGCAGTGGATAGTCCTCCGGAACCTCAACATATACCCACCACCCCTTCCAGTCCTTGCAACAGGTCGGCTTAGAGACGGTCACATAACCCGGCTCGGTCTGTATGCTGTACCACCCCGTGCCGCCTAGGGTGGTCTGCCGAAGATGGTGGAGCCGGCGGAAGAGGTTCACCGTCGGGGCCTCCCCTTTAAAAAGACATAACCATACAAAGCCAATAATAGTCCTAATGGCCAACGGATGCAGTTGTGCCACGACGACGTTCATAGCTTTGATTATGGCGCCGACGTGTTCATTAAGAGGAAATCGGAGCCCATACTCCAGATGTCTGATGTACACGCCGATATAGCCTTCGGGAGGGCAACAGACTGCCTGATCACCCTCAGGGACAATGATTTTATACCCCCTGCCGAAGGAGTAATGGTCTTCAAAAAGATCAGGCCCGGAACAACTAGCGAACTTGTTCGTCCAAACACGATCAGGATTGATCGAGCAGGCGTCGCCGTGCTACGAGAAATGCGGCCTCTCTACGTCATAATGGGTCCTTTCCTCATCATCATCATCAATACCCTCCAAAAATTTCTCATCAATTTCAGGAGAAGGCGACTTGCGGCCCCCGAACCCTATCGGAGTGACAACCAGTGGCTCCTGTTCATCAGGATGCGACGGTTCGCCCCCCGGAGTTGAGGTACTAGGCATAGCATCAGCAGAAGACATAGTGGCAACAATTACTTAACAAGAAAAAAGATTGAGGAAGAATTGGTTTGTTTACCTTGAAAGAAAGTGTTACGCCGAGTAACGCTTTGAAGACTAGAGAGAAATTTCTTCGAAAAAGCTAAGAGAGAGGAAATTTTTTGAGAAAACGAAGTTTGATGGCCAAAATGAGGGGCTAACTGCTCTATTTATAGAGCAAAGCCCATCCAGTGGACCAATCAGAGTAAAGCCCATGAAGCGTCCACCAATCAGCACCAAGCCACATGTCAAGCATGCAGCCACGGAAGGTCAATCGACATACAGTGATGAATGTTCTTCGACACGCTCCTTGGTATCTACTTGCTAACGGCCAGCTGATCAACCAAGCTTGGCAGTACCGGCCGGGGGCAATCAAAAGCACACGGCACTCTCAACCTTGGTCTCGGCCAGTGCCATTTTCTTTTCCACATTGGATGTCCATTTCACAACCATGTGGAGAGGGGAAATGGTACGGCCTGAACAGAACCAAGCCGAGGAAGAAGTTCAACATGCGCAGAATACGCTCAACACTCATCGAAGGTCCATACCACGGCATAGACTACGCTGGGGGAAAATTGATGGGGCATATTCTGCACCCGCTGACCGAGTCAACACATTGAGCAAGGTCAAAGCCAAAAGATAGCAAGTCAACGTATTAATGACCTAACCGGCATAGCACGTCGGCTGTCACTGGGTCTCGGTCTCGGCAACTAGCCGGCCGAGAGGCATATCCGCGTACTCACATCCGGTCCCCTCGGCATGGAGTCAACCAGCCTGCCGCCGCCATGGGTCCCTCGGCCGAGGGTAAGATAGTCTTTCCACCTGCTAGCCACTTGGCCACTTGGCCACTACGTGACAAAAGGTGAAAGTCTATAAATACTCCACTTCTCTCATTGAGAAGAGGATCCCAAAACTAACCAAATAATCTGGTATAAACTCCCTTATCTCTCTACAATATACTTTGCCAAGTTAACACACAACTTATCTCTTTAAGTTTACTGACTTGAGCGTCGGAGTGAGTACGCTCGGTACCAAGTCGAGCCCTCAGTTTGTTCGTCTTTACAGGAGAGGGCGAAAGGAAGAGACAAGCAAACGACGTCATTCTACAAGCTTAAGTGGTCATAATCCTGCTCCGAAAGTACACCCGGAACAATAAGGTAGTGACATTTTATACATAGAAGTTAACACATTTTAAAAGTTACGATGTATGATCACAAATTTACAGTAAGATGATCACATATTTTTAACATATGTCATCATTTGTATTCTGGCATGTTACCATCTTAACATGGTAACATAGTTTAACTAGACTGACAATATTTCATAAACATAATGTTATATACTTTAACAATGTTACACTAGAATGGTCACATAATTATATATGTTAGATTTTAAACCTATATGGTAATTAAATGATGTTACCTTTTTACACACATAAGTTAAAATCATTATAAATAAACTAAACAAACCCAAAATTTATTCTAGATTTAACACTATTTGTACATAATATGTCACCCTTTTTACTCTTACATGTTACCATCTTATGCGCAGATGGTCACATAAATTAACCATCAACATCAATACAAATAAGATAACAATAAAGCCTAGAATATAACCCAAACAAGCAAACCTAAAAATAAACCACATTTGTAGTTAGTACAACATCATTTGAAAAAAAAAATCGGTTTCAAAATAAAATCAATATTTACAAAAACAAATAAAGATCAAAAACTCAAATTTCAACAATGAAAACAATAATTGTTACAACAAACCCTAAAATGAAGTCCTTTGTTTTGAACCTAATCAATAAGCCAAATCAAAAACCCTTTTATTTTGAATAACATATATAAATTATCAAACAATAATGAAGATGAACAACCAAACAGAAAAATGGTTACAAAAAAACCACAATTTTAAACAATCTTCAATGTCTTCATCTCTTCACTACGCCAAATAATAGGTGCAACAACGGTTAGATAAGGTGATATACCGTTGTAATACAAAACACGGAACCGTTATTATATCGACCATTGTTATTTTGTGACTACGGTTGTTAAAAAGACGGAGCCGTTATGAAATGTAAATAACAGGTTCAAATAACCGTAATACAATATTAAGAACGGTTCAAAAACCGTTGTCTATAATATTGAAACCGTGTAGTAGTAGTTGGAATGCTCTACGGAAACCTATGACAACGGTTTTACTGAAACATAATCGTTGTAAAATAGTAAATATGACAACGGTTTATGCTTATTAAACCGTTTTAAATGTCATCAATTCGACAACGGTTTATGCTTACTAAACCGTTATATTATGGATGAATATGTCAACGGGTTTCTATTTAAATGCGGTCGTTGTCAATATATTTATTGACCACGGTCTTATTTTAACCGTAATCGAATTTATAAATATTTTTGAAAAAAAATTGTTTTAGGAGGTTCCAGCATCTGCTGAAATGCTAATCTTTACAGTAGCAGGTTCCGCTGAAATGCTACTGCAAAATAGCATTTCAGCAGCTGCGCATTGCAAAATTTCAATCCTGCAACATCAGAATATTACACAGATTGATCTATTCATCCCAGCATCAAAATATTATAAACATGGTGACCAAAACTAATTACACATGACTTTATATACACACATACATAATGAGAAGACTATTTACCATCCGCTAATGAAAGAAAATAAGTGGCCCACTTATTTCTCATGTCGGCGATGTCTTCCTTCGAATAAGTTGGGTCTTTGTTGTTGATTGGAGGTGGGAACTACAAATCAAAATATACTTAATCAAAATAGACAGAATAAGTGGAATATTACACAGAGGTAAACCCAAGTTATGTTTGAAATAGTTATTAAAACACACTAACCGATGACTCTATGCTGGTATATTTTCGGGTGATAATCTCCCACATAGACCGACAACAGTAGAAGGCGAATTGTCTGTCGTCTGGTTGTAGAGGAGACTATATATAAATCACATACAAATAAGCTAAGTTAGATCAACCTCTCGCATAAACATAAATTAAATAATAGGAGTAATTATTAAGAATACACTTACTTTTATCATGACAAAAGTTGGACTTGATGCTCCAATTGCTTGAAACACACTAATTCATAAATATATACAGGAAATTATAATTAGCATTTGGCTCAGTAATATTGATGGGACATTAAAAGGAGCCTGGCCTTCAAAGGTTATATAATAACAATTGACATTATAATGTAAGGTTGTAAACTTACTCAGTTATCATCTTTACATTTTTCTCAGTGAGACTATGTCCGTAAGAGTCAATCCACTACACTATGCTTTTTGTCACATTGATTGTCGTTAGCAGCCAATGCTTGCTATGAAATATTGAAAATTGAACTGTTAGTTCATATACATGCATGTAAGCGTGTTAATAAATGAATAGAATCGTGATTCATTATAATAAAGTACTATACATACTGATTCTCATTGTATGGGGCAAGCCATAGGCTTTTGGGCATCCTCAACTGTTCAGCAATTTTATCGATGTGGTTTCTGTATGTGTATCCAATCACCTTTTGAGAGAACAATTCAGGTGACACGAATCCATAGTCATGAGAAACATAGTTCCCCTCAGCGATGTGTATACACAGGTACTTATTATGTCAAATGGAACGAAGAATGTTATTTTCATTGATGATTTAAATAAACATCACTATTCGTAAAACCAAATGCCAAGTTTCGTTAATGAACTTACTTAATCCAAATTACAATGTGCATAGTATCTAACTCGTCAAGGTCGAGAAAATGACACAGCGATTCCCCATCCATAAGAACAGTTGCACCTTCGCCCAGAACATCCTCTCCGATCTCAATAATGAGTACAGACTCGGTAGCTGCCTTCCTTTCAGCCAGCTGGTCCAAAGCTATGAACGTTGGAGTATTAAATTTTTGCTTATAATCTTCGGTGTGATATCTAGGTTTAAGAGGAACAACAACGTTGTGTGCAGCAAAAGTAGATGGCTTATATTGTAAGTCGTCTGATTTAACCTCGGTCTACAATTTAGAAAAAAAATATATACATTACACGAGACGTCATATATAATTTAAATAACCAAAAAAAAAAAGGAAAAAAACTCATAATCTATTTTTCAAATTATTACTACCTCTTGAATTTTGGGTGGAGAGGCAGTCGAATCAGTGACTTTGGGTGTTGACTTAGTAGTCCTAATTTCAGCCATAATGGCTTCGTGTAACTCCTGCAAATGTAAAAATTGAAATACTTACTATATGTTTGATAAGGTTACCCTAATAAATTTAAAGGCGTTCATTATATAAAATGCGTTCGCTTTAGCATAACTAATGAATGCTTCATGCCTTTGCACAATAGAACCCACGACATCTTGCAAATGCCAATTATCACTAAGTGGTACTATTAGAGTACCATACTCCTCCAGATATAAGTCGGTCACTTCCACTTCCCTCCATTCCTCACGGAGGGCAATGCCTTCAACCTCAACTTCTTGAATCTGATCGTAATAGAACGCTACTCCCCTAGCAACAATAATTTTGCCCGATGCTACTGCAGGGGCTTTGTAGTAAAGAACATAAGGCTTCTTGTAAACGACCTTCACATTTTTAATTAATTAGTATATATACATGCACTACTTTAATTAATAAATTTAATTAATTAGTATATATACAGTAATTATAAACTAGTCGTAGTAGCTAATACCTCGTCAAAAGCCGGATTTGGAGATGATAAGAACGTGTCTTCGGCTCCCACCTCCACCTCCTCTCTCGCGGCCTTCATGGCTTCCTTTTCAACTACCCGATCTTGATCCTTTCCCATGTCTTCCTCAGTTCGCATGCCCGCTTTTTCCTTCTTCTCCCCTGCTTCCTTTATGACTTGCCGAACCATAACCAACTCTTCTTCAGATGGCTTATTCCCCGTTTTCACCATTCTGAGTATCAACCTGGCCATTGTTTGTAGCTGTGTAGTAGAAATGAATATGATTAAAATAAGTAATATAATTTCAAAGATATATATATATATATATATATATATATATATATATATATATATATATATATATATATATATATATATATATATATATATATATATATGAAATAAGATCAAATGAGTTAGGGTACTTTGGTGAGTTACCCCTCTAAATCTGGACCATTCATCTAACATAAGATATGTGGCTGAGATTTAGTTTTACATCTCATATATAAACCAAATTTTTACAATTCAACTTCTTTTTTTCCCACTTTTCTCAGTCAGTTTCTGCTGTTTCTCTCTCTCTCTCTCTCTCTCTCTCTCTCTCTCTCTCTCTCTCTCTCTCTCTCTCTCTCTCTCTCTCTCTCTCTCTCTCATATTTTCGTTCGTCAGTTTCTGTTGTTCTCTATTTCTCGTCAGTTTCTGTTGTTCTCCATTTTCGTTCGTGCTTTTCGTCAATTGAACTTCAGTTATTGTGCTCAATTTGTTCGTCCTTCTACTCCATTTTCGGTTTCTCTCAACAGGTAATCAATAAACTCAATTTGTTCGTCCTTCTAAATTTTTCCGCTGATTTTGCATTTGTCCTCTTCTTGTTTTCTACTTGATTTTCTTTTGTTTGCTGTGTTTATTCTTCATTTTTTTAGTATATAGTTTAATTTGTTTTGTTTTTGTTGTTAAATTAAAATTTTTCATTGTTTTCGCATAATTTAGGGTTTCGTAATTCATTTTTTCATTTTTGTATCTTTTCTTGAGGTTTTTCTTTTTGTCTTGAATTCCTGTACATTCTAATGAACATAATGTGTGTTTGTTTGGAATTATTTTTGTTATTGTAATATATTGATGTTGTTATTGTAATGTATCTGTGCTAGTTATTGTAATTTAGAAAATCAGTTATTGTAATGAGTATTATTTTAGATATTGATCTTTGGTTAGTGTTTTAAAGTCAACTTTTAGTCAAGTCCAGTTATTTTAATATGAAAAGTTTGTTATTGTAATATATTGATGTTGTTATTGTAATGTATTGGGATAGTTATTGTAATATAGTAATTTAGTTATTCTATACGTAGTATTATTTAGTTATCATTTTAGTCAAGTCCATTATTGTATTCATCAGTATCTTTGATTATTGTATTATTAAAACTCGTTATTGTATTAGTTGTTGTCATATTTTTTGTGTTTATTCTGATAATTTTGTATTTTGCTCGTTGATAAAAACAAATGGGTCCTAAAAGTAGCAGGAGCCGAAGATGGTAATAAAGTGATTTGAAACGCTCAAAAGTAAATTTTCCAAAAAAGAAGCTCAAGAAGGTTCTGGAACTCCAAGATTGAACATGTGAGTATATGTGTCCTGCCCCCTTATTATGAGTTTCTGTTTATTTGATGTGTTACTCTTTTTATATTTTGCTTGATTTTCCATTTTCAGTGCTGCAAACATTAAAGTGAGTTGTCGTCCTAATGGTTTGGTTAATCTGGTAAAACAACTTGGTCCAAATCAGCGAAAGGCTGTCATTGAGATCGGATTTGGTGGTTTGCTTGATTTTAAAGTGAACAGTTTACCATTGGGTGTTATACCATTGTTTGTAAAACACTTTAATGCTACTGCTCATATTTTTCAAGCAAGAGATGCCAAACTTTTTCTGTCAAAAGATGATGTGTATGATGTTTTTGGATTGCCAAATGGTGGTGATAAGGTTGAGGTTGTTTACACTGGACATAGTGTATTGTCTTCACAAGAAACGTTGAAAGTGAGTTAGGAAGAAGTTTAATGTAGAAGGGACAAATTATGTTACTATCCTGCTTTGTTTATAATGCAATTACCGATATGGGGGATGATGGGGAGATGAATTTCGGAGGCTATTTGTGCTTTATGCTATGTCCATTGTCCTTGCTCCCCCTTCAAATTATGGAATTGACTTTTCAATTCTTAAAGTGGTGCAAGATGTTTCACGTATCCACCATTTGGATTGGTGTGGGTATGTGTTTGATAAATTAGTTGAAGGTGTTCAGCGGTGTAGAACTGGGTCCTCTACTTTGCGTGGTTACATACTTGTTGTTATGGTGACATACTTCCATCGTATGTCTTTTAAGGAATATACAATGTCTTCTGAGACTCCTCTTATCAAGCACTGGGATGAGAAGTCTTTTGTTAGTAGGGGTATTTCAGAGCTCAATTCTGGTTCGCTAGGGAATGGGGAATATGTCAATGGTGTGTATCCTATCTGCAAACGCTTAAGAGAAGCAAAAGTCGCCGAGGTATGTGCGATTGTTGATAAACTGAACCTGGGAAAAAGTATCCGGAACCGCTCGTTGTTTTGATACTGATGATGTTATTCGAGCAAAGGTTGCTGATGTAAGTTCCAATCATTCTTTCCATCATTTTTGTATAGTTACTGTAAAGGTGTAGTGTAGTTATTTTAAAGCTTTGTAGCAGTTATTTTTTCAATTATTGTAAATTATTGTAAAGACTTAGTATAATTATTGTAAAGACTTAGTATAATTATTATTATTTTTTTCTTAGGTTTCCCAAGCACATCTTTTGATGATGAAGAGGGATGTTGAGATATTTCTCCATTTGTACACGCAACGGAAGGAAGCGATGAGAAAGGAGTGTGGTTCTTCAACAGTTGAAGATTCTTCGACATGACCACTCCGATTTCTTCGACTCCGCTTTCATTAGTGACGATGATTCTTTGTTCACTAAATATTTCAATTTTATTTGTGAAAAAGCTGAGGAAATGAAACAGACGGGAAGTAAACTGCTGTTGTATGAAAGTTTTTGCAAGGAGCATGAAAAGGGAAAAGATGAAAGGAATGGGGGGTTTAGCGTTTGATCCAGAAAAATATAAGGTGGTTTATTCTCGAGAGAAAGGTAAAAATAAGATCCCTGATGTAGCGGTTGAGAAACCGAATGAGGAGGTGCCAACTAATGACGGCATTGATAATATTGATGTTGAGAATGAAGCTGTGGACTTGAGTAGTGTGGATGACGTTGTTAACAAAGTTGTCAACGAGGCTGTTGTTGGGCATAGAATGCAAGATAATTCTGTTATAAATGCTTACCTGCTGCATTCAGACATTATGCCTGAGCATACGTTTTTTGGGAATTGTGGTATAGGGTGTGATTTAAATTGTGAATCACCCAATCCTGATGCAGTTGTAGTTTCTGTTTTTTTTTGTGCGAGTACAAGGAGCTTTTTGCTCCTATTTTAATGCGGAGAAAGACTGTACTTGATTACTGTTTTCTGCACGATCATGACCTACGAATTTGGTAAGCATTATATGTTTTTCGTTTCCTCTCTTTTTTTTTTTCTTTTTTTGCTAATATATCAACTTTTTAAAAGCTTTTATTGTTGTTTGGGTTTTTGTCTTTACTATATAATTTGTTTCCATGTGGCAGGGAGGATTTGGTTGTGTTTTCATTTCACAACATGTTAACTCGAGATGACGTTATTTCACTGTCTGCTAAGACTATGATCACATCGAACGTGATTGATTGCTGGTCATTTTTACTTAATGACATGCTGGTCAAGGCTGGGAAAGGGTTATCCCCCACAAGAAGTTTTTTTTTGTACAAGTCATTCGGTATGTGAATTTTTTTTATATATTTCTGTATCAGTAAATTTACAATGGTTATGACAGTTATTCTATTGTAGTTACTTGATTATTGTAAAGTATATTAGCTGTTATTTTATTCAGCTAAAACAGTTTTCCTATTCTTCAATTTTGTTTATTGTTTTTGTGATTATTCTAATACTGTATTTCAGTTATTGTATTATACAAGTTCAATTATTCTATCTTTTTTACAAGTTACAATAACTGAGTTTTCATAATACAATAACTATGTTATTGTAATACAATAATCGATTATTGTATTACAATAACAATGTTATTGTATTATGAAAACTCAGTTATTGTATTATGAAAACTCTACTATCTTTTTTACAAGTTACAATAACAGAGTTTTCATAATACAATAACTATGTTATTGTAACACCCACGAATTTTCCATTTTGACATTTTAAATTTATTAAACTGTTCGATTACTTTATTTCATATTTTTGAATTATTCAATTTAATTAATTTTATGTCAAACACGATTTTTAAAAACGTATTATATAAAAGCTCGTTTATATAAAAATACGTACGATTAAATTATATCTTTAAGGCATGATTTATATAATAATATATGTATACGTATTTTTGGTCGGGTAATGATAGTGACAATAATAATAATAATAATAATAATTTCCGTCTAGTTATAGACTGTCACATTTCCACTTGTGGGACTAATCTTTTCTCGACCTACCCTATATCGACACACACACCCCTCCACCCCATACTCTACTTTTAAATATATTTATATATTATTATTATTATTATTATTATTATTATTATTATTATTATTATTATTATTATTATTATTATTATTATTATTATTATTATTATTATTATTATTATTATTATTATTATTATTATTATTATTATTATTATTATTATTATTATTATTATTATTATTATTATTATTATATTATTATTATTATTATGTTATTGGTGTTGTTACACCCCGTCCCCACCCCCCTTCATTCTGCCTTTCTTTTTCGTTGATATTGAATCAATAGCACAACAATAACATTCAACATAACCTCACACCATTTCCGCCGTCCTTTACTCAGATCCCGCCTCCATTCTCAACCAAATTCGATAAACTTTACACCAAACTCTTCCTTTTTCCGTCCTCCTTCCTTCTATGTAAGAAAGGGACTGACTTTCTTCACGTTTCAGGTCAGCCGCCTCTTTTTCAGTTCGAAATTCCTTTTTAATTTTGTGTATTTTGTGTGTAGATATTAACTCGGACAACTAGGAGTAGCTTTGGGTCGGAAATGTGAAGACAAAGAGGTAACGGTGATAGGTTTGCTCAGTTTGTGACGAGATTTGCTCAGTTTGTGACGAGATTCAACGTTTTATTCTAAGTTTTTAATGGCTTTTATATTTGGCTGAATGATCCGTTTTTGGTGGGGTATGTTTGCATTTGTTTGTCGTTTTTACGCAAGATTTCTATATTGTCAGCGGGTCTGTTTCAGTCGAGTGATCGTCGGGATTTTGGCTGTACAAATTACTCCTTGAGTCGTGGGTATCGTTGTCCTTGGCTCAAACCTGGGTTTATTTAAATTATTTGAATTTCCGTCTCGTGTCTTTATAAAACGCAATTCGTTAAATTCGTTCATTTAAATACTTTGCTTTTATGGTTTATACTTATAAAATTCCATTATTTAATTATTTAAATTACCGTCTCAAATATGCTCATGTACTCGGCTCATTATTTAGTAGCGTGTCAAATTGGGCTTGTTTTATATTATATGTTATTGGGCCATATAGGTGTGGTATGGTATTTTAATAGGGCTTGTCATGGTGATTTAGTTGGGCTTGCACACATATTTTGGGTTAGTTGGGTCACATCTATATTAAGGATACTATTAGTGCCAAGTTGGTTTACTCGAATTATTTAATATCCGTTTCATATTTTATATAACGTAATTAGTTAATATCGTTCATTTATATATTTATTCCTCACATGATTTATAATTGTGGGATGCATTATTTAATTATCTCAATTATATATGAATGACGTGTTTTCAGTTTAATATGAGACCAATTTAATTATTCATGCCTTGTTAGTAGTAATTGGTTCATCTTACATTTGAGTCATTTATAATTGAATTTTTGGTTTTGCTTATTATAAATGGTTCATTTCCGTTTGTTTACATTTTTATTCAAGTGACAAATATTGAAAAAATGAGTTACTTATTCATATTCATGATTTTGATTTGGCATGAAATGTCTCACTTGTATTATCTTCGGTTCATTATATGTAGTAGTCTATTTCCAAGTTGATTCGTATCGCTTGGTTGAGTCGTATTCTTATGATATATCTTTACGCCTTACTTGTGCCGTTCTGCCAAGTATTGGTTTACGCCGCTCTCGTGCCGTTCTGCCGGGAGTTGGTTGATTTATGTTTACCCGCCCCTTTTCGGATGTTTCGCCGATTGTGGGCTAGCTCATATCGTATTCTCGGTGACAATGCCTTTATGCTATATATTTTGCTTGACTTGTCTTTACGCCTCTTTCTGATCGTCATCGCCGATTGTGGGTTTAGCTCATATTTTCCGCCTCTTTCGGATCGTATTCTGCTGAATGTGGGTTCTCGACTTCCGTTCGTCGATCGAGTCTTGGATGCGGACTGCTCGCCGCATGTCGAATCGGGGACCGTTCGCCCGAGAGTCGCGCAGATTTAGACTAGGACTGAGTCTTGGGAGTACCATTGTCGTCCTACCAGGGGAATTATATATTGATATATGAGTAGTAAAGGTCTTGCTTGGTTATAGATATTGGTATGTGTCTTTTAAAGTAAGAATTATGCCTTGTGTTATTTGTCTTGGTCCTATCGGATACTAGGGGTGAGCTATAAGCCCTCTAGTTGCGATATGATCGTCGGGATTGATGATCCCATCCGTTCTTATGGTGAGATGCAAGCCATAAGTATGAATGTGACATTAGTAGCCACGTCCCGTACAATGTTTGCTAAGTGGTTTTCCAAGTAATGGCTACAGTTTCTATCCTTGTAATTTGCATTGATTGATCTCTTACTTAATTGCTTCACATGATTCGGATTCTAATCTCATATCTATGTTGTATTTCCTTGAAATGCGTGCCCTTGTATAAATGACCGCATTCTTGTCTTTCATATTATTTAATTGTCTCACATGAATAGTTTAACCGTTATCATACTAATGTTGAGCTATCTTGTTCCATCTCATTTAATTACCATGTTTAAACATAAACTTGATATCCATATTTTTGTAAGAGTCTTACATGACTTACCTGTTTTAGTTCTTTGTTATGTTCGTTTTGACATTTTGTGGCTGGGAGAACCTTGAGTTACTCCCCACTGACTGTGGCGTTCATGTTTACATGAATGACAGGTATTAGGGGTGCATTCATGGGGTGAAGACATGTGTGAGCTAGCGAGCACTTCGGCCTAGTAGTTGGTTTATTAAGATTGTTTAGACCTACCTCTTATTGTATTGTCATTCGAGGGATATATTTTCCCTCACCTCGACTATCACGTTTGTATAATTTTAAAATCTTTATTTCTGCACTCTTTATTTATGTTTTAGATTTTGGTGAACCCGCGCTTTAAATTTTAAAAGTTTCAAAAATTCCCTAAAATTCCGCATTTTATTAGTTATATTTCCGCTTTATCGCGGGGGTGTCACAGTTATCGTAATACAATAATCTATTATTGTATTACAATAACAATGTTATTGTATTACAATAACATAGTTATTGTATTATGAAAACTCAGTTATTGTATTATGAAAGCTGTTATTGTTGTGATAGTTATTGTAAAGCAGAATAGTAGTTATTGTATTCAGTTAACCAAGTTTTTTCAATTGTGATACTTCATTTTATCTTATAGTGTGGTAATATTTTTCATAGGCTTCTTTGTTTAAGCTTATCAAAGCTGCTGATGATGAGAAAGATTTATACAGAAAGGAAATTTGTAATGCTTAGGACACTGTCATTGAGAACAGCGTAGGTTCTCTTGACATTGGTGCCGATTTGGTAATTTTTCCAATCCTTTCTCTTCTTTCTTTCTTATGTTGATTATTTTATCGTTGAGAACAACAAAGGTTTATGTACGCCTATTTTATCATGCCAGGTTTTTATCCATGTTCATTTTGGAGATCATTTTTTCTGTATTGTTGTTAATTTTGTGGGGAAGACTGTGGACTATCTTGACAATCGTGTATATGATGATTTTGAAGATAGTATCTGGGTGTTGGCTACCAACTCTATTGTATGTACCTTATTATAAGTTTTTGTTTTCATCTACTTCTTTTAGTTATGTTTTTTGTTCTTGAGTGATGAATTTTGATTTAAAAATGTAACCAAGTTGAAATATTTGGTAGTTTTCTTGTTGAGAAAGGGTTTGAAAGAGGCAGTGAGGTCTGCCATTTCAAATTTGTAAATGTTGCTTTTGGGTGGAAATCGGAAGGGTCCCAGAATTTGGATTGTGGTGTTTTTGTCATGATTCATATGATGTTTTATGTTGGGAAGTTGTTCAAATCAGAGTTGCATGACCCATTGAAAAGGATCATATATAGAGCTGAGATAGTGGCCATCTTGGTTTTAGCCGATATCAACAAAATTAGGAAAGAGTTGTTGGATTTGGTTGATGATTTTACAAAGGCAAAGGCACCTTTGCTGCCTGTTTTGCTTGAGAAGCATAAGCTAGCTGAGTTGGAAGCGGCAAGGGCTGAAGCAGATGCTTTGGAAGCTGCTAGGGTTATGGCAGAGAAACTGGGTGATGGTGTAAGTACTCCGGGGCCTGGGAAAAAGAGTATGCATGATACACCTATGAGCGCTGGGATGATTAGATCAGGCCGAGGTAGTAGACCGAACTCTGATGGTCTTGGTTGCTCAATAAACTGTGGCAAGGCAGATACAAATCTTGTTGTTGTTTCAAAAGTTATGAGGGCTAACAACAGATATACACGTGCCATGCCAAGCAAGAAGAAACAAGTTGTTGATTATTGTTTCTTGGATGATTACAATCTTGCAAATGAGTATGTCCCTTTTTCTCCAAACTCAATGGGAAACAAGTTTCTGTGATTATTCTAATACTGTATTGCAGTTATTGTATTAAACAAGTTCAATTATTCTATCTTTTTTACAAGTTTCAATAACTGAGTTTTCATAATACAATAACTATGTTATTGTAATACAATAATCGATTATTGTATTACATTAACATAGTTATTGTATTATGAAAACTCAGTTATTGTAGCTGGTAGTTATTTTTTTTATATTGTTTTAAAATATTACTAAGCTTTTTTTACTCCTTTGCAGTGAACTTTTGTTTTCTGCGGGCAATGCTATCTTGGATAGGTCTAATATTCTTTCTACGAAGCCCGAAAATTACACTGAGTTACGCATAATAGCTGCCTGGTCAGTTGTCTTGAATTTCATGGAGGTTAAAGAGAAAGAAGCGCCAGTGATGATGTTTCTTGGGAAAGAACATATGGTATGATCTGTTTTTCATTGTGCAATTATTGTAGAATGTTTAATCATTTATCTTCAATTTTCTTCACACTTTTATGGTATTTATAGGGAATATTTGAAGAAATGCTAGAGCAAGGAGGGGATAGTGATGTCAGAATCGACCCTTAAAGACAAGGTTGTGCGGTTTTGGTCCTATTTCTTAGGTGAAAATGTTGTAAACTCTGAGATCGATGTGGACCTTGTCTTCATCCCCTTGTCTTTAGAGAAGTACTACTTTTGTGTTTGTGTGAACTTTATGAACAAGACGGTTGATGTGCTGGACCATACGTCGCATAAAGATTGGGAAAATTCCGATTTTTACAGACTTGCAAAGATTGCAGTAAGTTTTTCTAACTCCTGATCATATACAAATCCTATTTTCAGTCAGAATTATTGTATTGCTGTAACAAAGTTATTGTATTGTTTTAAACTTCTTATTGTATAGTCGTGCTATCTAATTCTTTTTTTTTGTTTGTACATGCTGTAGGTTGATTGTTTTTCTGACTTTTTAGATACAAGGAAAACAGCAAAAGAAGGAGTTCTCATTAACACATTTACATTCGTGAATGTTGATTTTGAATGGAAAGCGAATGTCAAGGCTGATAAGGAATCGGGATTTTTCACCATGTTTCACATGCTCACATATGAAGGGAAGCACGAGCAAGGATTGTATGCGGTTAAGAAGAAAGTTGACAGGATTCCTATATGACTTGAGATGGTGGCTATTTTGTTGATGTCAGATGTCAACGAGTCAAGAGCGTCTCTTTTGGAAGAAGTGGAAATTTTGAGGCGGGGTATATTGGAAGTAGAGAAAGAACTTTTAAAAGACAGAAGATCAGGGAGGAAAAGGGTTAAAACAACCGTTCATCGGGTCCTTTTCTTTGAAACACATAAAAGAACAATTGATTGATTCTAGATGGATTTAGCAAACAATTCTAGATGGATTTGTTGGATAATCTAATGTTTAGATAGTGTTATTGATTGGTGAACAAATTTGATGTAGTGTTATTGATTGATGAACAAGATAGTGTTTTTGTAATGCCTATAAGCTGTTATTGTAATATCTCTGGACAGTTATTCAAATGATCAAATGCAATTATTTTAAAGCTTTCATGTAGCTGATTATTGTAAAGCGTTTGCCCAATTATTTTAAAGCATACCTCTGATTATTTTAAAGCTCTCATGTATCTGATTATTGTAAAGCTCTTCCCCAATTATTTTAAAGCATATCTTTGATTATTGTAACAAATTGGCAAGTACAAAACATTATCAATTACTGTAAAGCATTATCAAATTAATATATTTATGGAAAAAAAATCAGAACAATTGAAAATAAACTCAACATCAATTATTATAAAGCATAATTGTGAATATTGTATAGTTTTCACATGATTATTAAGTTATTCAAATGATCAAATACAATTATTTTAAAGCTTTCATGTAGCTGATTATTGTAAAGCGTTTGCCCAATTATTTTAAAGCATACCTCTGATTATTTTAAAGCTCTCATGTATCTGATTATTGTAAAGCTCTTCCCCAATTATTTTAAAGCATATCTTTGATTATTGTAACAAATTGGAAAGTGCAAAGCATTATCAATTATTGTAAAGCATTATCAAATTAATATATTTATGGAAAAAAAAATCAGAACAATTGCAAATAAACTCAACATCAATTATTATAAAGCATAATTGTGATCATTGTATAGTTTTCACATGATTATTAAGTTATTCAAATGATCAAATGCAATTATTTTAAAGCTTTCATGTAGCTGATTATTGTAAAGCGTTTGCCCAATTATTTTAAAGCATACCTCTGATTATTTTAAAGCTCTCATGTATCTGATTATTGTAAAGCTCTTCCCCATTATTTTAAAGCATATCTTTGATTATTGTAACAAATTGGCAAGTGCAAAGCATTATCAATTACTGTAAAGCATTATCAAATTAATATATTTATGGAAAAAAATCAGAACAATTGCAAATAAACTCAACATCAATTATTATAAAGCATAATTCTGATTATTGTATAGTTTTTACATGATTATTAAGTTATTCAAATGATCAAATGCAATTATTTTAAAGCTTTCATGTAGCTGATTATTGTAAAGCGTTTGCCCAATTATTTTAAAGCATACCTCTGATTGTTTTAAAGCCCTCATGTATTTGATTATTGTAAAGCTCTTCCCCAATTATTTTAAAGCATATCCTTGATTATTGTAACAAATTGGCAAGTGTAAAGCAGTATCAATTACTGTAAAGCATTATCAAATTAATATATTTATGGAAAAAAATCAGAACAATTGCAAATAAACTCAACATCAATTATTGTAAAGCATAATTGTGATTATTGTATAGTTTTCACATGATTATTGTAATAGCGCAAGGTATTATGAAATGAACAAAATAGGAACAATTGCAAAAAAATTCAACATCAATTAATGTAAAGTATAACTTTGATTATTGTAAAAGTCTAACACACTTATTGTAAAGTATACCCCTCATTATTTGTAAAAAAGTCTAACACAATTATTTTGCAATCTTGCGGTTATTGTAAAGCATAATATAGATTATTTTAAAACGTAATCTTGATTATTTTAAAGCGTAATGCATTTTTCATTCTTCTTCTTCATCTTCATCCTCCATTTCATTTTCCTCTTCATCTTCTTCCTCCAAAGCATGCTCAACAAACGGATTTGGACAGTTTCTCTTGTCATGGTGTCCCATTTGTTTGCAGTTATTACATAGCCTCTTCGGTTTGCTCGCCTTCTCAATTGCCTTATCCTTGTTTGATTTCATTCTCATGCCGCTTCCTTTGTTTTTTGCAATCTTTGGTGGAAGAACAATAATATTTGATTTTGCTGAACAACCTAAGAGCATTTCCAGTTCTTGATCCTTTGTCAAGCTCTCTTTGGTTGGATTTATTTTCTCTCGGAATTGTAAAAGCATCAAACTTAGCTCCTTGATTTGATTTTCAGGCATCGAGTTAAGAACACTAATTGTTGCATAAAACTCTGACCATACCCTTGATAATTCCAACTTTCTCAAATCAGTGGGATCGTAGTCTTGCAATAACTTTCCATCCAGTCCATACAAAGGCTTTCTATATGATTTCTTCGTCCATCTGGTTTCGATGTACTGCTCCGGTATGCTTTGCAGTCCTTTTCCTGATATAATCCATATAATGTGTTTACAAAGGATTCCTTTCCTCTCAAACATCTTGCACGTACATGTTGTTTCCTTTGATTCGTTATTGTGAGCAACCTGCATTATAGTGTAGTTATTTTAAAAGGCAAACATAGTTATTATATAGTTCAACATGAATTATTTTATGCAGACTAGCAATTAACACCAAGGTAGAAGTCCTTCAGTTTTTTTAATGGTAAAACACGGTTATTGTATTCTTTTATCACAGTTATTGTATGTTAAAGTAAAAAGACAATTATGTTTATAAAATTGAATAACCTGAAATATTCTATGCTTCCTGTAGGCATCTTCAACATTTATAATGTGCATGTTTCCTTGCTCAGAAAACCCCTAACGGCACACGAACAGGGAGCCATTTGCACTTGCTCTTGGAACTCATAGAAAACAGTATGTGTGTAGATTTCAGAGGCATGTTTCTCAATCATTGTCTTAGAAGAAACATGTGGCAATGTGCTGTCACTTGCAGCATCAAAAAATCCGTGATTATAGCGTTGTTGTTCCATTGCACTCTGAAAACGCAACCAAAATTCTACAAGTGTGCCATCTATGCTCTCAAATCTTTTGAAATAACTGTTTTTACACTCTGATCTTTGTGTAGTTTTCAAAAGGCAGCCTAAAGGCAAATCCCTAAAATAAGCAGGTATCCATTTGTGCCTTTTGCCATACATGTATGTCAACCAAGTATTATCATTCAACTCAAAGTCATTAATCACTTGAGTCCATTTTTCTTCAAACTCAATGGGTTCCAAGTCAGTATCCCAAACAACTCCACATATCCGCTCAACAAAGGCAGTCTCCTTACAAATCTGTGAATCAAGTTTATCGGTAAGTTTTTTCATTATATGCCACATGCAGTAGCGATGTCTTGCTTTCTTGAATACAGAACGCACCCCGAGTTTAATTGCCGGATCTTGATCAGTAAGAATGCACTGAGGTTCCTTGTTGCCCATACAATCAAGGAACTTCTTAAACACCCAAATGAATGACCCATCGTTCTCATGATCGACAAGTGCAACAACAAAAGTCACTGATTTTTTGTGGTTGTCAACACCAGTGAATGGAGTGAAGGCCATGTGGTACTTGTTAGTACCGTAAGTAGGATCAAAGGTGATGGTGTCCCCAAACAAGGAATAATTCATTCTTGCTTGTGCATCTGCCCAAAAGATTTTAGCCAAACAATTATCCTCATCAACTTGATAAGCATAGTAAAAGCCATCTTGTGATTCAGAAAGCGCCTTTAAATAATCGAGAATCATGTCAGCATCCTTGTCACCTATATAACATTTAATATTTCTTTTGAAGTTCTTGAATTCTGTGAGAGATGCACCAATGTTTGCATACCCATTTGATTGTTCTGCCAGAATTCTAAATGTCTTGGTAGCCCCGATGTTGAGTTTATAATTGTTAACAATTGTCTGCTTCATGTAAAGGTTAAGTGTTCTTACGTTTTTCTGGAATTCCCGTTCTTTGAGTGAGCAGAGTCTGTGATTATGACCTTCATAAAACGTATCAATAGCATACCATATTAGCTCCTTAAGGTCATTGAATACAGCACAAAACCGTATTTTTGCCTTGCAACCAAATCTTGTTATTTTTGTTTTCTTTGGCTCTACAGATCTTTTCCTCTTCTTTTTCTCTTCTGTGTTTTCAAATTCAACAACAGGTTTGAGTTTTTTGCGATCCTCTTTGAATCCATGTCTGTTGCAGACCATTGATTTTTTGTCTATCAAACCATCACGGAATCTTGTTTGTGTGTACTTTCTTGGTATGAAACCACAAGCCACAGCATATAAATTGTAAAACTCTATTGTCTCTTCCAGCTTTACAAACATTAACCCCAGAGCATGTTTGAAACCATTTTCTACCATCCTATTCCACTCCTCACTGCCACCTGAAGTATATCTCAATCCCAGATTATGGATAGTATTTTTTCCTGTTTCAGACGCAACAGTAGGTGTAGAAAAAGTTGTTGCATTGATAGTATTAATTTCAATGCCTGGAAACATTAAAACAGGAGAACTGTTATGGTATTATTAATTTCAATATCTTAGATTCTATACAAAATAAAACAATACAACCTCTGCAACAACAGTTATTTTAACGTTATAATGCAGTTATTGTATTATACAAATGCAATTATTCTATCAGAGAGAGGAGTGTTTTAGTGAAATTGGTAGCTTAGTCCACCACAATACACACACAGTTATTTTAATGTAGTATTAAAGTTATTTCATTATTAAAGAGTAGTTATTGTACGGATTTTTTTGTCAGATCCTATAAAATAGTATTTATTATGAAAAAAACAATCTGCACTTTGCCAGATTATTTTAATGTTATAATTCAGTTATTGTATTATACAAATGCAATTATTCTATCAGAGAGGGGAGGGTTTTAGTGAAATTGGTAGCCTAATCCACCACAATGCACACACAGTTATTTTAATGTAGTATTAAAGTTATTTCATTATTAAAGAGTAGTTATTGTAAGGATTTTTTTGTCAGATCCTATAAAGTAGTATTTATTATGAAAAAAAAACAATCTCTGCTACAGCAGTTATTTTAACGTTATAATGCAGTTATTGTATTATACAAATGCAATTATTCTATCAGAGAGGGGAGAGTTTTAGTGAAATTGGTAGCCTAGTCCACCACAATGCACACACAGTTATTTTAATGTAATATCAAAGCTATTTTAATACTGTAAGGCAGTTATTGTATTATTGTAATCCAGTTATTCAAATACTAGATATTGAATGATATCATGAATGAAAACCTACATGCAGTTACTGTTATATTATGTAGTTGTTATTGTTATTATAATGACAAAATGAGTAATAATATGAAAACAATCTTCATGCAATCAGTATTTTTTACAAAAAAACTTATCAACCTAATAACAACAGTTATTATATCAGCATTATGTCACAAATTTACACATGAATTCATCGTTGTTTGATTATCAGCAATATTATCAAGCAGAGTAAGTGTTTGATCGTCTGAATTCAAAGACCGCTAGTTTTGAAATTTATGGAAAAAACACGTAAATCAAGTCAGAATTTGTTATTTGATGAAATTACTGAAGTTATTCGATTATTAAATCAGAAATCGGAAGAAATATCAATACCTTCAGTCGAATTTGAAGAATTAGGGTTTTCGGAGAATTGTTGATCAAATTTCGAAAAATTGATGAACAAATTGATAGTTTTAATTGAAAAAATCAAAATAATGAATAAATTGTTGATCAAATTTTGAAGAACTGATGAATTTGTTGATCAAAATTTGAAGAATTGATGGAAAAATTTCGCGTGGTTTTTTGATGAACAGAGTGTTTGATCAGTAGAGAGAGAAAGGGGGAGAAAGAGAGAGAATTGGGTTTTGTCAACTCATTTGCTTATATATGTGGGGAAAACTCACGAAAAGTGTCAAACTCACTGGATCTTCTTCTCTCTCTCTCTCTCTCTCTCTCTCTCTCTCTCTCTATATATATATATATATATATATATATATATATATATATATATATATATATATATATATATATATATATATATATATATATATATATATATATATAATTGAGTCAATAAGTCCTTCTAAGGGCCATTGGTTGGACTCATTGGATGGTTGAGATGAATTTGATTAAGGGCTATTAAAAAGAAAAGGAAAAAAATGTGGATGGTTGGATTGAGATGGGTGGTTGAGATTGAAAATTACCAAAAAAAATTACCACTAATAAAATTTCTATACACTAATTAATTTTTCTTTCTCTCTCTAGCCCCTAATTAATAAGTTTTGAGTTCTAGATTTCAGAAGTGTAAATGTAATGTTGTATGAGTTTTACAAGTGTAAATGTGATGTTTTACGAGTGTAAATGTAATATTTTAATAGTGTAAATTTGATTTTTTGTGACGGAAATTTTGAATTTATATAATTTTAACATTTTACAAGTGTAAATGTGATGTTTTACGAGTGTAAATGTAACATTTTAAGAGTGTAAATTTGATTTTTTGTGACGGAAATTTTGAATTTATATAATTTTAACATTTTACAAGTGTAAATTTAATGTTTTACGAGTGTAAATGTATCATTTTAAGAGTGTAAATTTGTTTTTTTGTGACGGAAATTTTGAATTTATATAATTTTAACATTTTACAAGTGTAAATGTGATGTTTTACGAGTGTAAATGTAACATTTTAAGAGTGTAAATTTGATTTTTTGTGACGGAAATTTTGAATTTATATAATTTTAACATTTTACAAGTGTAAATTTGATGTTTTACGAGTGTAAATGTAACATTTTAAGAGTGTAAATTTGTTTTTTTGTGACGGAAATTTTGAATTTATATAATTTTAACATTTTACAAGTGTAAATGTGATGTTTTACGAGTGTAAATGTAACATTTTAAGAGTGTAAATTTGATTTTTTGTGACGGAAATTTTGAATTTATATAATTTTAACATATTACAAGTGTAAATTTGATGTTTTACGAGTGTAAATGTAACATTTTAAGAGTGTAAATTTGATTTTTTGTGACGGAAATTTTGAATTTATATAATTTTAACATTTTACAAGTGTAAATGTGATGTTTTCCGAGTGTAAATGTAACATTTTAAGAGTGTAAATTTGATTTTTTGTGACGGAAATTTTGAATTTATATAATTTTAACATTTTACGAGTGTAAATGTGATGTTTTACGAGTGTAAATGTAGGATTTTAAGTGTAAATTTGAAGGTTTTAGAGTGTAGATTTGGTCCTTTGAGTGTGACTTTGGTCCTTTATAAGTGTAACTTTGGTCCTTTTATGATTAAAACTTTAGTCCGACTACCAACAAACACCACCAACGCCGTCCTCCACCACCAACTCATATCCACGAAAATATGAGTGCAAATATATATAAATTTAACGAGTGTAAATGTTCAGATATACGAGTGTAAATGTAAAGAAATATGAGTGTAAATGTTAAGAAATATGAGTGTAAATGTACACAAATACAAGTGTAAATGTAAAGATTTACGAGTGTAAATGTTAAGAAATATGAGTGTAAATGTACACAAATACAAGTGTAAGGCCCTGTTCTTTTGGACTGAAATTGTCCAATCAACTTAATGGAGTGAATCGAATCGAATCGAACTTAATGGAGTTGAATCAATCGAACTGATCTCGAATGAATCGAATCAATCGAATCTGAAATAATAATAAAAAGATTATATTATTATTATTATTATTATTATTATTATTAATAAATATTATTATAATATTATTCATTAATAATAATAATATATTAATATAATCTAATAAGATATATAAAAAATAAAATATTAATATAATAATAAATAAACTAATAATAATAATATATTAGTAAAATAAATGATAACATTATTAATAATAATATAATATATTAATAATAATAACTAAAAAATAAATAATAATAATATAATAATAATAATAATAATAATAATAATAATAATAATAGGTCTAATATAATAACTTATTAACATAATAATATTAAATATAATAATAATAATAAAAAAAATATGTGATTAATAATATTAATAATGAGTATATTAATAAAATAATAAATATTAAATAATAACTTATTAATATAATAATATTAAATATAATAATAATAATAAATATGTTATGAATAATATTAATATTAATAAATATATTAATAAAATAATAAATATAATATAATAATAATAATAATAATAATAATAAATGTATTAAATATAAATATAATAATATAAACAATACGAATTAATTATTAATAAATATAATAGTAATATAATAAATATAAAAATAATATAATATTAATAATAATAATAATAATAATAATAATAATAATAATAATAATAATAATAATAATAATAATAATAATAATAATAATAATAATAATAATAATAATAATAATAATAATAATAATAATAACAACAACAATAGTAAATACATTAATATAAAAATAAGAATAAGAATATCAATAAGAATAATAATAGTAATGTTGAAATAAACTGAAATCGAATGGAATGAATGAACTGAATTGAATTGAATGAATGAATCGAATCGAATCGAATGGAACTGAATCAATGAATCGATTAGAATTGAAATTAAGTCCAAAAGAACAGGGCCTAAATGTTAAGATTTATGAGTGTAAATGTAAAGAAATATGAGTGTAAATGTTAAGAAATGTGAGTGTAAATGTACACGAATACAAAACACCACCTTTTTATATTATTAAAACACCACTTTTTCAAAAAAAAAAAAACAAAGAAAGAAAAAAACGACACAAACATGAAATGCATGACAACAATGAAAACAAAAAACAATATGAATCACCATCAACAACAATGACAACAATAAAAAAGAGTGTAAATGAAAAAAGAACCCAACAAACCAGATCTGAAACATAAATCTAAAAACAATATACAACAAGATGACTTATTATAAGACGAGATTTGAAAGGAAAAAAAAGAAAAAAAAGGAAAAGACAAAACACAAATCGTGTTAAACAAAAAGTAAAAACCAAAACAAACAATATGACATATACCAAAAAAAAAAAAAAAAAAAGGAAAGAACAACAAAACAGCCGACATGAAAGAAAGAAAATTTTTTTTTTAAAAAAAAAAGAGATATGAGCAACAGCACCACCTCCACCGTTACCAACAACAAGCATACAAAAAACGAGCTACTTCCGGCCACCATCATATAAACACCATCATGCAAACCCAGTTAGATCTGCGTTTTTTTTTAAAAAAACGTGTTTATAGGGACTGTGTTGGTGGAGTCAGATCTGGAAAAATAGGAGGATGTTATGGTGGTGGTGGAGGGCGGCAGCAAGTCGGGTGTTTGTATGGTGGAAAAAATAGGAGGATGTTATGGTGGTGGTGGAGGGCGGCAGCAAGTGTGGAGGTGGTGGGATGGTGATAGGTGGTCGTGGGTTTGAGTGGTGGTCGTGGGGTGGGTGCGCGTTGGGTGGTGGCGGGTGTGGGGTTTCGGCCTCAGATCTGGAATGGTGGCAGGCGGGCGTGAGGGTGGTGTGTCGTGGACTGCGGTGGTGAGGGAGGTCGGGGCTGTGGTGGTGGCGGATGATAGGTCGGGGTAGGGTTGGGTGGGGTGGTCGGTGGTGGTGAGTATAGAGGAGGGAATTGTTTTTTGGGTTTTTTGAATTTTTTGAGATTTTTTGTTTTATTACCTTTTTTGGTTTTTAGAGAGATGGAGGGATGATATTTTGTGTGATAGGAGAGAGAAGTGAGTGCAAAAAGAAGGGTTATATAGTGAAATTATGGGGTGGATTAGTGATGGTAGTGAGGGAAAGTGATTAATTAGCTTCAATCCCTTCCATTTAGCATTAATCCCTCCCTTTTCCTCTTCAATCTCAACCCTCCTTCCTATCTTTTCAATGGCCCTTAAGAGGACTCATGGACTCAATGAATTTGGGTGGACTCACTTGATCCTTCTTCTATATATATATATATATATATATATATATATATATATATATAGAAATGGGATCAAGAGAGTCCACCTCCTTACATGAGTCCATTAAGTCCTAATTTTAGCCCTTAGATTACAACAAAATCAAGGGCTAAGATTATTTCTGGAAAAAAAAGCCCATATATAACCAACAAACCCTAATACATTTCATTCACTTATTTGCCTCCCTCATTTCTACTTCTCTCTCTAAACCTCTAAATCCCTCATCTCCTCTTCCTCCTCTCAACCCACCGCCACCGCCCCTCCTCCCGAGACCGCCGCCACCGCCCCTCCTTCCCACGCCGCCACCACCTTTTATTTGTGCCGCCTGTCTTCTGCCTCCCTCGGCCACCACCCGTGCCGCCTTCCTCCTCTTCTCTTCTGCCTCCCTCGGCACCACCCGCCGCTGCTACCTTCCTTTCTCTCTTTTTTTTTTCAGTTTTGATTGTTGGTTGTGGGGTGGTGTTGTGGTGCGGCATCTGGGGTGGTTGGGGGTGGTTGTGACTGCCGCCGCCTCTATCCCTCTCCCTTTTTTTTTTTTTTCTTTTTCAGATTTCATTAGTGGTTGTCGTGGTATTTTGGTGGGTCGTGTGGGGGTGTTTGTCGCGGTTGTGGCTGCTATTTTTATTTTTTTTCTTCATTTTCAGATATATGTTGGGTGTTGTTTTTGGTGTTTTTTTTTTCTTTTCATTTTCAGATTTACCGCCTTTGTTTTTTTTTTCTTTTCGTTTCAGATCTTTTTTTTTTCCCTCTTCCGCGTATGGTGGCTCGTGGTGGAGGTGGTTGCAGGGTTACGTCATGGTGGTTGGTGAAAGTAGCGGTGGTTGTGGGTGGTTTTTAATATAAACTTTTAGGGGCTTGGATTAAAGTTACAAGGCATATGGACTAAAGTTACGCTTATATGGACTGAAGTTTCGCTGATTAATTATACTTGCCAAGGACCTAAATTACATAAAAAAAATAAAGTTTCAAAAATTACCACTAAAGTTACAATCGTAAAACATTAAAGTTACATTCATCAAATTATAATACCTAAATTACATAAAAAAAATAAAGTTTCAAAAATTACGACTAAAGTTACAATCGTAAAACATTAAAGATACATTCATCAAATTATAATATTTACATAGAATTTATAAATTAGTAAAATTTAATAAATTCAAACTTTTATATTAGAAATTGTTTAAAAAAATTAAAGTTATAATTTATATTATTAAAGTTTCACTCGTAAAACACTAAATTTATATTTAAAAATCTATAAAAATAAATAAATTCAAATTTTAATATTAGAAAATTGGCTAAAAAAATTAAAGTTTCAATTTTTACCATTAAAATTTCAATCGTAAAACATTAAAGTTATCTTTATAAATCAGTAAAATTAAATAAATTCAAATTTTAATAATAAAAATTGTCTAAAAAAATTAAAGTTTCAATTTTTAGTATTAAAGTTTCACTCGTAAAACACTAAAGTTACATTCAAAAATCAATTTTAGATATTTAAAATAAAATTTTATAACATAAATCTAAATTTTTATTTATAAAATTACCTTAAATATTAAAGTTATAATTATAAAGAATTAAAGTTCTGATTTATAAATCAAAGTTTCATTTATAAAACAATAAAGTTTCCATCTTAAAATTTTAAAATCTCAACCATCAATCATAGAAGATCAATGGTTAAGATGAGGACTTAGTGGACTCACCATTTTAGGTGGACTCATTTGAACTCCTATATATATATATATATATATATATATATATATATATATATATATATATATATATATATATATATATATATATATATAGAAATGGGATCAAGTGAGTCCCTTAGTATAGGTGAGTCCCATGAGTCCTAATCTAAACCATTAGATTAGAACAAAATTAATTTGAGATTGAATCAAAATAAAAGCCCTATATAAAACAACCAAACCCTAATTCCCTTCATTTCCTTCCTCTCGCTTCTCTCTCTTCCTCCCTTTCCCTCTCTTCCTCCCTTTCTCTCTCCGTCCCGCCTCCCAAACCAACCCCGCCTCTCTGCTCTCCCCGCCGCCCCTCGCTCCTCGTCTCCTTCGCGCCTCGCCCCAACCACAACCACCACGCCATTCCTCCTTCTCCTCTCGGCCGCAGCCACCACGCCTCCCTCGGCCACCACCCGTGCCGCCTTCCTCCTCTTCTCTTCTGCCTCCCTCGGCACCACCCACCGCTGCCACCTTCCTTTCTCTCTTTTTTTTTCAGTTTTGATTGTTGGTTGTGGGGTGGTGTTGTGGTGCGGCATCTGGGGTGGTTGGAGGTGGTTGTGACTGCCGCCGCCTCTATCCCTCCCCCTTTATCTTTTTTTTTTTTCAGTTTTCATTGGTGGTTGTCGTGGTATTTTGGTGGGTCGTTTGTCGCGGTTGTGTGTTTGTCGCGGTTCTGGCTTTGTTTTTTTTCTTTTCGTTTCAGATCTTTTTTTTTTTTTTTCCCTCTTCCGCGTATGGTGGCTCGTGGTGGAGGTGGTTGCAGGGTTACGTCAGTTGGGTGTTGTTTTTGGTGTTTTTTTTTTCTTTTCATTTTCAGATTTACCGGCTTTGTTTTTTTTCTTTTCGTTTCAGATCTTTTTTTTTTTCCCTCTTCCGCGTATGGTGGCTCGTGGTGGAGGTGGTTGCAGGGTTACGTCATGGTGGTTGGTGAAAGTAGCGGTGGTTGTGGGTGGTTTTTAATATAAAGTTTTAGGGGCTTGGATTAAAGTTACAAGGCATATTGACTAAAGTTACGTTTATATGGACTGAAGTTTCGCATATTAATTATACTTGCCAAGGACCTAAATTACATAAAAAAAAATAAAGTTTCAAAAATTACGACTAAAGTTACAATCGTAAAACATTAAAGTTACATTCATCAAATTATAATACCTAAATTACATAAAAAAATAAAGTTTCAAAAATTATGACTAAAGTTACAATCATAAAACATTAAAGTTACATTCATCAAATTATAATATTTACATAGAATTTATAAATTATTAAAATTTAATAAATTCAAATTTTTATATTAGAAATTGGCGAATAAAAATTAAAGTTTCAATTTTTGGCATTGAAGTTTTATTCGTAAAACATTAAAGTTATATTTAAAAATTAGTAAAATTAAATAAATTCAAATTTCTATATTAAAAATTGTTTAAAAAAATTAAAGTTTCAATTTTTAGTATTAAAGTTTCACTCGTAAAACATTAAAGTTATAATTGAAAATCAGTAAAATTAAATAAATTCAAATTTTTATATTAAAAATTGTTTAAAAAAATTAAAGTTTCAATTTTTAGGATTAAAGTTTTACTCGTAAAACATTGAAGTTATATTTAAAAATCAGTAAAATTAAATAAATTCAAATTTTTATATTAAAAATTGTTTAAAAAAATTAAAGTTTCAATTTTTAGCATTAAAGTTTCACTCGTAAAATACTAAAGTTATACTCAAAAATCGATATTATATATTTAAAATAAAATTTTATAACATAAATTTAAATTTTTATTTATAAAATAACCTTAAACTTTAAAGTTATAATTATAAAGAATTAAAGTTACACTCATAAATTAAAGTTTCATTTATAAAACATTAAAGTTTTCATCTTAAAATTTTAAAATCTCAACCATCCATCTTAGTTGATCAATGGCTAGGATTAGGACTTAGTGGACTCACCATTTTAGGTGGACTCATTTGAACTCCTCTCTATATATATATATATATATATATATATATATATATATATATATATATATATATATATATATATATATATATATATATATATATATATATATATATATATATATTATATATATTATATAAATTATGTTGAATAAAATACAGTATTTGTAGACCCTATCATCACCACTCATTGTCCTTCGAGTAGTTTTCCCAAAATATTTAGTGATACCAACATGCGTCGATACCCCTCTCACACGACCTGGATCCTCTGCTTTGTCGATTGCCCTAACAAGAATGTCATCACGTCCTCCAGGCTTCCATTTTCCTTCCTCTACCTCCTTCTCACAGATCCTCTACATACACAAAAACCATTATGCAACTAAATTTTATTTAAACTCACAATTATATAACCGACCACCAGTGGTAGGAGTGACATATTTATTCAAACTTACAATTTTCTCTTTGATGGCCTTATCATATGGAGATTCTAACTTTCCGTTCTTTTATATATATATATATATATAACATCGGTATAAAACACCTAATAATATAAGAATTAAGTACTTACAAGCTTCTTCTTAATCAATCTATAACCACCTCTGGAGCCATGAAAGACGCTCTCTTTCTTTGAAATGTTCTCTAGGATCTGCTTACTCATAGTCTTCATAAAATGAATTGTATCGAGTAACATAAGCATATTTCATTACTTATTAAGTGATTAATAATAAAGTGATCCCAATGAGTCGCAGATAAATTACCTTAAACTTGTCAGACTGTCTATAAGCTATAAAATTATACCAATCTTGCTGGCTGACATACCGATACTTCTTCGTTGGTGGTTTCTTGTTTATCTCCCCGGTCTTCTTGTTGTACAAGTGGTTCCGAGCAACCTTTAACTTCCATGCTCTGAAGGATTCCCCTATCTTTTTTTTAGGTAACCATTATGTTCTTGGGGAACAATGTAAGCTGCCTGCATATATGGTGAGCATATTTGGTTAGTTTCGGCTAATAGCACATATCGAATACTAAGATAATTTCATCTTACTGCATTTATTATTGTATATACATACCTTTATTCTCCCCCATAGCTTTTCCTTATGGTCTTTACTCAACTGATCGATACGCGGCAAATCGAGAGGCACATACTCTCTTACATAACAACCAATCCAACTCGCGAATTTTGCAGCAAAGATACCATCTGGCAGCCCCGTTAATTTATCCCATTCAAGTTTATTAGGTATCTCTCTCTCTATTGCTTCTAGGGAAATCCTATGGCTCATTCGCCTAGTATCCGATTCCAAATTATTCTCATCACCTGAATCTTCTTCGTTTGACTTTTTCCCATCTTTTTTTTTCCGCTTTCCACCCATATCTAAACCAGAAATTAATAAACTACTAACTTTAAGCATTAAGTCGACATAGCAGGAGCACCGTCTCAAATAAATGATCACACAGTATACCTAAAAATATAGGTGTTGTTTAACACACAATATACTTAAAATAATAGGTGTTGTTTAACACACAATAAACCTAAGATAATTAGGGGATAATATCACAACTAAAAAACAAAATAAAGACATTAAGTTAATGAGACGAAGGAGTGGAGTTTATTATTACTACTTTAAAGAGGAGAAGCCAGCCCCGGTATGGCGATGACGGAGGGGACGGTAGAGGCAATGGGGATGGCGACAACGACGGCGACGGAGAATACTAGTGGTTCTAGGGAAACTCAGTGCTCGAGGGTTTTAAGTGAGCGAGGAGAAGGTTTGCATGTGTGTTGGTTGAAGAATTATTTAATTGAAACTAATAAACACGGGTTAAGCGAAATCGTCTTCTGTATTTTGCAATATGACAACGGCTGACTATAAACCTGTAATTGTTTTCATTATAATACACCGGTTGGTATGTAACCGTTGTCATTTATCTTTCATTGTGTCGAGTTTTTCCCGCAAAAAAAAAGCATCTTCCATATTTGGTACTCCGTATTAAGTTAGTACAAAGCGTCTTGATTGTGACGAACATTATCCTTCACAAGCTTATGACGGGTCAAGTAGCTCCCATTTGTGTAGATAAGACAAGTCTAGGGAATCACAAAGTGTTTGTCTTTACCTACTCAAGTGGATAATATTTGACCCGTCACAAGCTTGTGACGGATATGTCCGTCACAAATGAGAATTTGTGATCCGCCACAAGCTTGTGACGGATATTGTTCCTCTCACAGTAAGGCAACTGGGATAGTAAGTGGGGGAAAATGGAAATTCAAGATTAAATTATACACAACCCAATGTAATTAATGCATATATTAAAAACTTCTTTCCTCAATTAGTTTCCTAAGAGCATTAGCAATAGTAGTTCTTATTCTTGAGATCTTCAACAAGAACTTTATTTAAAGAGTTGATCTACTAAATCATAAAGTTGGTTCTTAATTTTAAGAATTAAGTTCTAAAATAAGAACTAGGTTGATAAGCATATGGAAATGTGATGACCAATGACAATGTATAGAAAATGTGAAGTGTCTTAAAACTTTGTCTATTTCCAAGGAAAAAAAAGTTCCTCTATTGTGGATTAAAGTTTTTTAATATTGGAAATAGACAAATATGATATGGCATGAGAAGAACTTTATATAGAGTTCTTCTATTGCTATTGCTCTAAATACAAACCAATGAGCAATTAATAAACATACATTAATCAAATGATCCAAAATACGTCGAACAATATCTCTTCCCATTAATGATAGTGTAGGAGTCTATTTCAACTCTGGTCTTTTCCTCCAAATCCGACATCACTTTCGATGACCTAAACCACCATTGACGCCAAGCTTTTGTTACTTCACCCAGGGTAGATACTTACCAATCGCATCTGGGTAATATATACCCCACCATCAAATCCTCAGAAGAACCAACTTCGAAAGCCGATGAATTCTCATCTGTACCTACAAGAATTATATGTTTAGGGGGGAACTTAATGAAATGGAAAGGACATTGTTCCTTTAACCTTTCTCGTAACGCATCCATTTTCTTCCCGCTTTCAATATAGCTTGGTTGACAACGCAATTCCCTTAATCTTTTATTTTCTGCTTCTTCTGACAACTTACGATCCCTCTGCACCCATGGACTCACAATATTTGTACCTTGGTTAATGACTATAATTTTGGAACAAAATTAAATTTATAGAATTACCCACCAATAATGCAACGTTGATTCAAACCCACCAATAATTCAACGTTGATTCAATAAAAAATAACTGAACAGTCCGAGCATTGGTCAAATCATGAATAATGAAAAATATTAGCCACGGCTTAAAAAATCCCGTATGGTCAAACAATTAATTTTTTTTTAATATATTGAGTCGTACGGTCTACGTTGAAGTTAGAACGTCACAATTGACAATGGTTGTAGATGAACCGTTGTTAATGAATAAATTTACAACGGTTGTAGGTGAACCATTGTTGATGAACAAATTAACAACGGTTGTAGGTGAACCGTTGTTGATGAGTATTATGTAGCAGCAATCATGATCTTGATTACTGACTGATCTATGGAGTTCAAAAAATGGAAGTAAATCAAACAAGCATAATTCAACACTTTCAAAATGATCATTTCATTTAATTTTAAACCAAATACATTACAGCATTTATCAGAAATCAAAAGATGTATAATAAGCCGGAACAACCCGGTTAAGAGTAAAAAGCGCTTCTCAACCAGCCACCAATTACGCCACTCTGGTATACCGCTAACTTTCGGATCATTGGTTTCATATTTTGCAATAACAAATTGAATATATGCAAGGACACTGTAACACCCCATACTCCAAGTGCCTTACCAGGACCACCCAGGTATAAGGACGTTACCATCTCGGTTACCCGAGGCAATGATAATCAAATAAACAATAATGAAACGATATTTAAATAGTAATACTTTAGCGAAAGGTTACAATCCAAAACCAAACCAAATACTAATACATGTTCTCAAAACTACTGCATCTCTTGAACTAATCGAAATGTATATGAAAACTACTAAGCTACAAATGGAAGACTTCTATCATCGATCGTGGCAATCCCAGCTATCCCAAAGACTCATGTCATACCTGCTCAATATCTCGCTCACCATCCCGAATGGATCACCGCAGAGTTTTAAAACATTAACCGGTCGTACTATTTACACAAGAGGTATAATCAACAATACAAGAACCAACACAACTCAAACAATCATACACGATCAAGCACTCAACTCCATCTCCGTCTCCGATCGTCCACCTTTGGACCAGCCCGCCCGATGAGGGACCGCAGCCGTTCCCACCTAAGCCCCGCTCATCATGCGAGCGATAACCCTGTCCATTAATGTGCACATCCCCTTCCGTGGCGGGCTCCACGAAGGGCGAAACTAGGGCGTGAAGCCACTCCCGCAAGTGACTCCACTCACCCGAGAACGCATCTCGAGAACCACAGACAAACAATCACAATCACAATCACAACATCGTCGGAATCAACCAATTATACTAATTACGAAGACAACACCACACCACATGTAAGTAATGCGAGTAGGGAAACCCACCGGAAAGCACAATAGTCGACGATATCACAGCTGAAGTCAAAAAGCTTCCTCTACGAATCCTCCTCCTAATTATACAAGCACATAATTACTACTATGCACATGACACAACAAAATCCCCAATTCCCAATATTAGGGTTTAACTAACTTTGACGAAATATAATAAAAACGGTATAAAGGTCTTACCCTCGACGCAAGGATTACAACGGTGTAAAGACAAGTGAAATCCGACCTTCCAAGCTCCGGGATTTGTTAACAATGCGATTAAGGTGATGAACGTAGTTTGCTTTCTCTTCTCACGGTGATTTAGGTTTTAGAAAAGTGATTAGAATGAATGACGAAAAGATTATATACCTTAATCGCATAATTAACAAAACCCGAGAAAACAACTCCTGTAAACCGGCTACTCGATCGAGTGGCCCAAGTACTCGATCGAGTACCCCCCCTACTCGATCGAGTATCTTAGTTACTCGATCGCGTACCCAACAGGTCAGAAACTATTTAAAAAGCGCAACTCACCCTTACTCGACAGAGTAAGGCCTACTCGATAGAATACCCCAAGACTCATAAATACGGAGTATTACAGTCTTCCCTCCTTAAAAAGAACTTCGTCCCCGAAGTTCAAACCGACACAAAGCAAAGACTCACACTACAACACTCCCGACTCAACAATCGAAACAAACTCAACATAAAAACTTGTTACTAACTCAAACTGAACCCGACTCAACGACAACAACTATACCGACACAACATAAAGAGGGTATAAAAACTCTTAAAAACTCTTTGCGATCATCTCCTACCCCCCTAAAAGAAACAAGGTTACGTCCTCGTAACAAACAAACATACCGATCAAAAGGAAAGGGTAGCGCTCTCTCATGATCTCCTCTGCCTCCCATGTAGCTTCCTCTGTCTCGTGGTTAGACCAAAGGATCTTAAGCAACACTGTCTCACCACTCCTAGTCTTCCTAACCTTCCGGTCAAGGATCTGCTTAGGTACCTCAAGATATGATAAAGACTCATCAAGTTCTATGCTCTCTGCCTCTAACACATGTGACGGGTCACTCACATACTTCCGCAGCTGCGATACATGAAACACATTATGCACTCTCTCTAAAGCAGCAGGTAAAGCCAGACGGTAAGCAACCTCCCCAACTCGCTCTAAGATCTCATAAGGACCGATGAACTTTCGACTCGGCTTGCCTTTCTTCCCAAATCTCATAACACCACGCATAGGAGACACTTTCGTAAGAACCTTATCCCCAACCCGAAACTCTATATCCGGCGATGTAGATCCGCATAACTCTTTTGTCGATCCCGAGCCGCTGCTCTCATCCGTTTCGATCATCTTAATCTGTTCAACTATCTCATGTACCATCTCTGGTCCTAGAACCATTTGCCTCAAAGATGCATCGTCCCAACAAATCGGACTCCTGCTTCTCCTCTCGTACAAAGCCTCAAACGGTGCCATGCCAATGCTAGTGTGATAGCTGTTGTTGTAAGAAAACTCTATCAAATCCAACCTCTGTTCCCAGCTACCACCAAAGTCCATCACACAAGCTCGTAACATATCCTCAAGAGTTTTGATTGTTCTCTCAGTCTGACCGTCTGTCGCAGGATGAAAAGTTGTACTCATCTTCAAAGTTGTACCCAAAGATTCTGCAACTCTTTCCGAACCGTGATATAAACCTCGCATCTCCGGACACTATGTCCTTAGGGACTCCATGTAACTTAAGCACATTCTTTCAATAAGCCATAGCCAATTGTGCTTTAGTCCATGTATCTTTCATTGGAACAAAGTGAGCTGACTTGGTCAGTCGATCCACTATCACCCATATCATGTTATTACCCTGTTGACTCTTTGGTAAACCCACGATAAAATCCATAGAAATGGATTCCCACTTCCACTCAGGTACCTCCAAAGACTGAATCTTACCTTGTGGTCGTCGCTGTTCCCCTTTAACTCTCTGGCATGTCAAACAACGGGCCACAAACTCAGCTGTTTCCTTCTTCATCCCAGGCCACCAAAACGTGTTCTTCAAATCCTTGTATAGCTTGTCTCCACCTGGATGTACTGAATATGGTGTACAATGTGCCTCTGTCATGATTGTGTTTTTCAGCTCCTCATCATTAGGGACACACCACCTACCATCAAACCTCAAACTACCATCTGTGTGAATAGAAAATCGGGACACTGTCCCTTTCTCTACTCCATCTCTCCACTCAACCATCTTAGGATCTAAAGCTTGTTTACCTCGAATATCATCATAAAGATCAGCCGCACTTTGTCAAATCTCCCATGCAAACATCTCCTCTCGAATCATATGTATCCCAAACTTCCCCACCTCATCTCTCAACCTCATCAAAGATAGAGTGTACACCGGAGTGTACACTCTTCCTACTCAAAGCATCTCGCAACGACATTGGCTTTCCCTTCATGGTAGATAATATCAATGTCATAATCGCCAATCAGCTCCATCCACCTCCTCTGTCTCATGTTCAACTCCTTTTGAGTGAAGATGTACTTGAGACTCTTGTGATCAGAAAATACCTTAAAGGTCGCCCCATAAAGGTAATGTCTCCAAATATTGAGAGCAAACACCACCGCACCCAACTCTAGATCATGTGTAGGGTAGTTCTCCTCATACGGCTTCAATTGCCTAGAAGCATAGGCAATCACCTTACCGTCTCGCATCAACACACATCCCAACCCATTCTTTGAGGCATCCGTATAAACCTCAAAGTTCTCGATCTCTTGAGCAATGCTAAGATAGGAGCTGTGGTCAAACGCTCCTTTAATGTTTGGAACGCCTTCTCACAACTCTCATCCCAACAAAACCTGTTCTCTTTCCTCATCAAAGCTGTCATGGGTCTAGCTATCTTGGAGAAATCTTTCACGAACCGTCTGTAGTATCTAGCTAAACCCAAGAAACTCCTAATCTCGGCCGACATTCTTTGGTGCTTCCCACTTTGTCACCGCCTCAATCTTTGTCGGATCCATGACTACTCCCTCTTTAGAGATCACATGCCCCGGAAAAGCAACTTTCTCCAACCAGAACTCACACTTGGACAGCTTAGCATACAACTCATGGTCCTCAACGTCGCAACACGATCCTCGATGCTCCTCATGCTCTTCCTTAGTCTTAGAGTAGACTAAGATGTCATCGATGAACACCACCACGAACTTGTCCAAAACTGCCTCAAGATTCTGTTCATCAAATCCATAAACACGGTCGGTGCATTAGATAACCCAAACGGCATCACTACATACTCATAATGACCATACCTCGACGTGAAAGCTGTCTTTGGTATGTCCATCTCTCTAATCTTCACTTGATGATACCCCGACCTCAAATCAATCTTAGAAAAGAGGCGATGCACCACTCAACCGATCAAACAGGTCATCTATCCTTGGCAAAGGATACTTGTTCTTCACCGTCACTCGGTTCAACTCTCTGTAATCTATGCATAACCTCAAACTCCCATCCTTCTTCTTCACGAAAAGAACTGGTGCTCCCTACGACGATACACTAGGTCTAGTGTATCCCTTCTCTATCAGATCATCTAATCTGTTTCCGAGCTCCTCCATTTCTTTAGGACCCATCCGCACGGTGCCTTAGAGAGATTGGCCCCGGCCCCGGTTTCAACTCGACGGTGAAATCTATCTCCCTCTTCGGTGGCAACCCCGGAATCTCGTCAGGAAAAACATCAGCAAACTCTCCCACCACTGGTATCTCGTCAACTGTCGGACTCTCTATCCGGTCATCTCTCACATGGCACAAGATCAAAGGACATCCTTCCTCAGATAAGACTTCAACGTGATAGCCGCAATCAACTTAACTTTGGGTTTTACTAAAAACCCACGATAAGACACACTAACACCCTTAGGCCCTCTCAAAGACACTTTCTTTTGATGACAGTCTATCTTAGCTTTATACTTTCCCAGCCAATCCATCCCGACTATCATCTCAAAACCGTTAAAAGGAAACTCTAGCAAGTCTACAGGTAGGTCGACTTGCCCAACTATCATAGACACATCCCTAAACAACCTCCCACAAGATGGACTCTCCCGAAGGTATAAAAACTTTCTCACTTACAGGACTCATAAACTCTCAAACCCAACCTTTTAACATGACTCGATGATACAAACATTTGGGAAGCCCCGAATCAAATAAAACAAAGGTATGAATACCGTTAACAAGAAAGGTACCGGTGATAACATGTGCATCCTCCTCACCGCTTTCTTGTCCATCATGAACGACTTTCCCATTGGTCTTTGTCCACCTCCTGGACAAGATCGGCTGATGTGGCCGGCTTAGCACCCGACCCACGATTGTTGTTGTTGTTGTTCGTAGTGGTTTCGATAAGAATTACCGCCGTTGCGGTTACCTCCACCCCGATAGCTCGGCTCCCCGGTTAGACCATGACCCACTTGGTACATTTGCTCGCATAACTCGTGCCGGTCCCCGAGAATAACTTCCCCGACCCGTCCCCTGAAAAGCTCCGAGGGCACACTCGTGCACTCATGTCTCTTGTGGCCGACACCGCCACAGCCAAAGCAAGTCATACCCCAATTTATTCTTTTGCTACCCCCACGGCCACGCCCGAAGGAAGCCCCAAAGACTAAACCCCGACCAATGAGAAAACCCCTTAGCTTGATTGTGGTTGCCTTTCTTATGACTAGATTGGCCACCACCCTCACTCTCAGCCTTTCTTTTCTCAACACGGACCTCTCCGAGCCATCTCCACTAACCTCTCGGCCCTCCCGGCTCTCTCATAAGCGTCCTTAACATCGTAAGGACTCCTACGGGGAGCTTATCCATGATCCTAGTGGTCAACCCTCTCTCAAACCTCGCGCCGATTCTCATCACTCAATCCCATGTCCTCAAAGATACCTAGACTTCTCATTAAATCTGCTTATAGTACTCAGCCACGGACATGTCGATGTCATCTTGAACCCATCGAACTCCTCCCTCGCCTTGCTTCTCACATGCTCCGCACAAACTCTTTTCTCATGGCCCTACGGAACTCATCCCAAGGTATAGCAGGTAAGCCTTGGTTAGCATACATCTCTCTGGCACTCACTTTCACCTTATCCCACCACTCACCGGTGCCTCTCTCGGATAGAACGCACTTGCTCTACTCTCATCTCATCGGGACAATGAACCAGGTCCAAGATATTCTCCATCTCACGATGCCGTTGTCAAGAAGGTTTGGTTCTCCGGTCCCTTTGTACTCCTTTGGGTTGAACCTAGCTATGTAAAGGCTGATCTTAGAGTGATCAACCTCCTTATCCTTATTCACTTTCTTTAAGGCCTCGGTAAGAGCATCCTGGTGCTCCAAAGATCTTAACAATATCATCCGTATTCATGGCCTCGGCTCTCGCATAATAAGCGTTTCTCTTAGGTGGCATCTTGAAGCTATATATAAGAAAGGGTAGACATAAACACATGTACTAAACCTCAAAACACGAAAACAGGCTACCCAGGTGCTACTCGATCGAGTGTCCCAACCTACTCGATCGAGTAAGAGGCTACTCGATCGAGTGCCTCCCATACTCGATCGAGTACCTCGACTCTAGAACACAAACAGACCTTCTGACCTCTAACATACTCGACCGAGTAGTAGCGGGCTACTCGATCGAGTGACCCCTACTCGATCAGTACCCTAGTTACTCGATCGAGTACCCTAAAACTCGATTCTGGTCGTAAAAACGTCAAAAACCCACCCGATCAAGTCAGTCCCACTCGATCGAGTCATGCTAACTCGAATATGCTACCCGCATGCTATGACATATTCTAACATGTAAAACAGCTCATAAACACGATATCATGTCCTAATTATGCATACCAAGCTACTCAACTGCTCATGCAATTAACAAACAATTATATCATGTTATTAATGCCACATAGTAATCACTCAACATGCTTCTCATTCCAACACAGTTCTATATATATATATATATATCTCTCTTCAATTTCATTCATATTCTCATCTTCTACTTCAAACATCCAACATTTACAACACACCTCATCACATCCACACACAAGCAAACAAACAACACATACGACTTAACAGATATTCCCCCCATGTGACCGGTTCAAAATTGTAAGGCGAGTTCGCGACTTTAGGACGTCTCCCAAGCCTTTGCATTAGCTCCTACAACCTTTACCCCGGGTTCATTTTAATTGACTCCCTATATTCATTGGGTTCATTGGTTACAGGTTTCAGGATCGTTGCTCTGATACCATTTTGTAACACCCCCATATTCCAAGTGCCTTACCAGGACCACCCAGGTATAAGGTGTTGGAGCTGTGTCCTCCAGTTAGTGCGGATAACGTCATTGCACATACACTTGTACGGGCAAGTGGGAGCTTGTTGGGGCTGGTGTCCTCTACAAGTAGTGCAATAACATTTAAATCTCTAAAAGGATCAAAGGGTATACTTTTGTATTATAATCAGTTGGTCCACGTTTATCAATAACGGTTGGCTTGCTAGATAAGTTTGACGTTATTGTCATACAGATGGCGGTGATCAACTGGTCCCTAAAAGTCACACCTATAGGATACGTTTGAGAGATGTGACGGTATGAAAATACAGTCATGTTGATGCCAGAAAATTGACTAAGCAGTTAGTCCGAGTTATTTGACTAGTAATTAGTCAAAATGCGATGTTGAGATATTTTATTTAATACGGATTAAATAAAATGGGCTAAGGCGAATTAAACAGTTAATTCGTAAATTAAATATAAACGATTATATTTAATTAATGTATATTGAATTAATTATACAATATCGTTTTTGTCGGACATGTATTAATATTTCAACTAATCCGAGTTATTAGTTGATGTTATAATAACCGATAACCGATGACGATTTATAATAAAACCGCGTCATATACATTTAGCATTTTACGAACCGGGCCACGAGTTAAAATTAAAAGGAAGTGGAAGCCCACTTCCCAAGAGGGCTCACGGTTTGGCCGAGTAGAGCAAACAAAAGGAGAGCCTCTCCTCATTTGCAACCTAATCATTTTCATTTGTAAAATTATTAGGGTTTTGGGAGAACATTTCCTCTCTAAACCTAGATCTCACATCTAGCAAAACTCACAACAATTCTCTCAATATTGCAAGGCAATTAGAGAATACATTTCTAGCACAAGGGCATAGTCTCAGACGGTCTTGGGTGTATCGATTAGGAGGAAATCTATTTTGATTTCTGTTCTTAGGCCACATCTCAAAGGACCCGAGGTTATTTCTAATGCTTTATCGTTTCTTTATTGTATTTTCGTTTTATGACAATAAATCACATATAAAATTTGCGTTATAGTCCTAATTTTATAGGGTATTATACGGATATTACCCCACAAGTGGTATCAGAGCGAGGCCACGTAAATTTTTCTATGTGATTTTCATCAAACGAATTTGAATCGATAATTTTGTGCATAAAATTTCGTGCGGCAGCCATTTTTTTTCCCACGGCAATTTTTTTTTTTGGCTGTTGCGGTTTTGTGCTTTGGAAACCGTGCAAAACGATTTATGTCTAGATCAGACTATCTTTTGTTTTTCGATTTGTTCTTTGTGTATTGTTATTTTAATCGATAATTATGACAATATCTTAAGATCATGTCAATTGTAATTTTGTTTTAATACGGATTATGTTCAATTTACAATTGTTTGTTAACAAATCGATTTTGTTTGTTTTGTTAAGGCTCTCGTTTTTCAGCCGCTTGAATTTATTTTCTGGTTTTTTTTTGAGCTCTCGGCATTAGCTCCTATAAAATAAAAAAAAATAAAAAAAAAAATTTGGGTACTGTTCACGTTCAGCCGTGAAGAAAAAAAATAAAAAAAAAATTGTTTTGTTTTTTTTTTTCCGGCCAATTTTTGCATAATACGGATTTATGCATTCGCTTGATAGTGAAACGGTTCACCCACGTACAATTTAGTTACTTTAAAACGATTTAAAGTGACGGATTATCACGGATTAAAATTAACTTGACTAAAGCGGTTTTGTCACATAATTTTAATCATTAAAGGTGGTTTGGATAAATTTTACATAATTACGGAATTATGTCACGAATAAATTTGTTTTAGTTGATGCATTTTATTTATCGTTATTTTGAATGTTTTGAATGCTTTTATTACGTATTTATTTATTTTTACAAACGGTTGTAACTTAGTGTGGCCTTAGTAGAACGTGTTACCGTAATGATGGAACACGGTCTTGGTTGTATTTTGAGATCTCGCATCTCCATTTTGTTTTTCTTTTATAATTACAGTTTTTATTTAGAATGTAAATAGGTTTATATTTTGTAAATTTTAATTGTAATTTTGAGAAGACCAAAGATGGAGACAGGATGCTCACTCCCGCTGCATGAAAAAGATGGAACATCAAGACAAGCTTCTCGGGTCCAACGGTGGATTCCAAAGTTGTATTATGTTCTTTTTACTAGGATAGGCCACACTAGGAATTTTTATTTACGTATTGCATTCTTTTATTTATTTTCTTGTAACGACAGTATGCATCATATTCCGCCTAAAAACCAAACCACCTAATAATTGCATGAAAACTAACTCATATAGAGGTCACGCGTTAGTTTTCTTTGATATACAGATATCACACGTTTTATTTTAAGCCATCACCTAAATTAATTCATTCACGCAATGCTAGTTTTTCGTTCACTTACAATGAATTAAAATTAAGTCGATGGGATCTTCCTCGTATAAACAAAAACAATTGAGAACGGTCTTTATAGGTCAAACTCCAATGAATCCCTTCTTCGTCGGTAGGCATAATATGACCCCTTCTACGTCGGGTAAGTTGGAACCGATTGACCTATTTTATCTCAACACTATGGTCACTCGTACGATCCTGTGATTATGGTGGACTATAGATAGGATTTACGGAAATCTATCGACCAAGAGTTTTTACGGAAGAACTAGCTAAACAGTTGGCTTATCAATTTACAGAAATTGAGTCTTGGGATCACTTGTATTATTCTTGAGGGAGATCAATTATGCAAGTGCAATGAGTCTACACGATTAAAATGAATTTTAATAGACTTAAATCACCTCGATGAGTTGCTTATTTCGGTTTTGTTTTTCTTTCTTTTTCAGCGTAGATCACGAATTTTAAACTGCTAATAACATAATGGCTGGCATCCTCGATGACCCAATGCCAAGTGCCACATTGGACCGTGAGTCCGGCCGGATCTTCATGAATCGGATGAATCGGTCTACTAGATCAAGAATGATGGATCAAACTTCGCGGAATGGGAGGCGGCATTACGGAATGCTGCCACTGCTGACGGGAAGCTCAAGTATCGATCGAGCCCCTCCCATGACCCCAGGCCCCACGGCTCGAGTTAACGAGGTCTCCACGTATAGCGACTTCGTCATGGAAGCGGGTGCGATTAAAAACGTACTCATTTTTGCAATGGAATCCAATTTGCAGAAACACTTCATACCCAAGGTGCAAACAAGATTTTCACCACGCTCACTAAGGAATTCTCGAAAGCACCGAGAATCGTGACCTATGAGCATACCACTCGCTTCTTTGATGCGAGACTCAGAAAAGGGCCAACCGGTTAGCCCACACATTCAGCATGATTGAGAATGTCGAGAGATGGAGGCGCTTGATTGTAAAATCAGCGAGAACATTGTGATTGACCGCATGCTTCATTCACTCCACGATGGTTTTGCGCTCTTTAGAGCCAATTACTATATGAATGATTTGAAGAAAAGTCCCCATGAACTGCACTCCCTTCTCGCATGCACCGAGAAGGACATGAAGTTCAGTGGGAGCATGAAACAAGATGTTCTCGTTGTGTCAAACAAGGGCAAGGGTAAGGGCAAAGCTCAAGCAGACCTAGCTGTAGGTAAACCGAAGTTTAAGAAGTCGGGATCGGGTAAGAGTGGGCCTGGTGAGGCAAGTAACTCATCAGGCGCGACAAAGAGCAAAACCGAAAACATGGAATGCCATCACCGCCACAAGATGGGCATTGGAGGCGCACATGTCTGTTTATCATGAGGACATAAAAGCGGTCGCGTTAAACCTGTTGGTATGTCTTCTTCTTCTACTTTTATTCATATGATTGAGATTAACCACGCAAGTTACGGAACTTGGGTACTAGATCCTGGTTGTGGTTCTCATCTGTGTAATCATGTGCGGGGGGCTCAAACATCGAACCCCTCGTAAAGGGTGAGGTGGACTGCGTGTCGGGAATGGAGCACGAGTGGGCTTGTCTCGAGGGGAACATACGTGATCCGACTTCCTAGCGAATTTGAGTTATTTTTATATAACTGCTATTATGTACCTTGATCTTTCAAAAACATTATTTCAGTTTTCGCACTTGACAAACTTGGTTTTTCATTTGTAATAGAGAATAATTCTTGCATTTTCTCATTACACGATATGATTTATGGCAAGGCAGTCTCCATGAACGGAATTTATGTTTTAGATCGATCACCGAAATATTACACGTAATGAATAAAAAGTTAAAGGTTTGTGACAAAGATCAAACGTATCTATGGCACTGCCGTATGGGACACATTAATGAGAAACGCGTAAAACAGCTCATAAAGAATGGAGCTATCTCGGCCTTTGATTTTCAATCATTTGGCACGTGTGAATCATGTCTCATCGGTAAGATGACTCGAATTTCCTTCAAAGGTGTTGGAATGCGCGCTGCTGACCTATTAGGACTCATACATACGGATGTATGTGGGCCTATGTCAATCACCGCACGAGAAGGCTATAGGTATTTCATCACTTTCACGGACGATTTAAGTAGATATGGCTATGTCTACTTAATGAAGCACAAAAGTGAATCCTTTGAGAAATTCAAAGAATACCGAGAATAGGGTACAGGAACCTCTTTGGGTAGAGAGATTAAAACACTACGTTCAGATCGTGGTGGCGAGTATCTTTCTCACGAGTTTGATCAACACCTTAAAGACTGTGGGATTGCCCTACAGTTAACTCCACCTGGAACACCTCAGTTGAATGGTGTGTCCGAACGGAGAAATCGAACACTACTTGATATGGTTCGATCCATGATGAGTCACACCGTGTTACCTGACTCATTGTGGGGTTATGCTCTTCTGTCAGCTGCTCTAATACTTAACCGAAGTCCGTCTAAAGCTGTTGACAAGACTCCATATGAACTATGGAAGGGAACGGTCCCTAACTTGTCCTTTATACGGGCTTGGGGCTAAGAGGCTTATGTCAAGTGGAGACACGAGGATAAGCTCGGCCCGCGATCGGTCAAGACATACTTTATAGGTTATCTTAAAGGAACACTTGGTCATTACTTTTATTCGCCAACCGAACAACGTGTATTTGTTGCGGCTAGTGCGACATTCTTAGAGAAGGAATTTCTCGAGAATGCAAAGAGTGATAGAACCTTCGAGCTGTCGGAGGTTCCAGAACCAAATACCGAGCAACTATTGGAGGAACCAATTCCTTCAATCCCGGCTGCGGTGAATATTCCTGAGGAACCTAGGAGGTCGGGAAGAGTCTCTATTCCTCCGGACCGATACATTGGTATGGTCGAGGAACATGACATAGATGACGTTCTACTCTTAACGAGTAGTGAACCCGCAACCTATAAAGGTGCCATGACTAGTTCTGACTCAAAGCTATGGCTTGAGGCCATGCAATCCGAGATGGACTCTATGTATGAGAACAACGTATGGGATCTTGTTGACTTACCTGCTAAGGTTCGTCCCCTTCAATGCAAATGGCTTTACAAGATAAAGCATTCTGTGGAAGGTCAACAAGATATCAACAAAGCACGACTAGTTGCTAAAGGTTTCACCCAAGTGCCAGGTTTGCACTACGATGAAATTTTTGCACCCGTAGTCATCTTTGCGTTCCATTCGGATTATCTTAGCGATTGCCGCTTTTCATGACTATGAAATTTGCAGATGGATGTGAAAACCGCCTTCTTAAACGGTTATTTGGAGGAAGAGTTGTACATGGTACAACCGAAGGTTTCATCGATCCTGAACATCCTAAGAAAGTATGCAAGCTTAAGCGTTCCATTTATGGACTTAAGCAAGCATCTCGGAGTTGGAATCATCGCTTCGACCAAGTGATTAAAGAAAATGGATTTACTCGATCGGTCGAGAAACCATGTCTTTATATCAAGTCGAGTGGGAGCAAGATTGTCTTCCTAATATTGTATGTCGATGACATACTCCTGATTGGGAATGACATACCTCTCTTAACTTCGGTGAAAGTATGGTTGAAAAACCATTTCCGGATGAAAGATCTGGGAGAGGCACAAAGAATTCTGGGCATCCGTATCTATCGAGATAGATCACGACGGATGTTATCTCTCGATCAGAGTCTTACATAGACAAGATCCTAGAGAGATTCAGCATGACTAACTCCAAAGAGGGGTTTCTTCCTATGGCTCCAGGGGTGCATTTGAGCAAGTCTCAGGCACCAGAGACACCGGAAGAGAAAGAGCGCATGACACGGATTCCTTATGCCTCGGCTATAGGATCAATCATGTATGCCATGATATGCACACGTCCCGACGTGGCATATGCATTGAGTATGACAAGTCGATTCCAATAGCATCCAGGTGAATCACATTGGATGGTGTCAAGAACATTCTTAAGTACCTACGGAGGACTAAAGATTGGGCATTGACTTATGGAGGCGATCAAAAGCTATGCGCAACCGGTTCTGAGATGCTAGCTTCCAAACGGATCGAGATGACTCGAAATCTCGGTCTGGATTCGTTTTTACTCTTTAATGGCGCGATCACCTGGAAGAGTTCCAAACAAAGTGTTACAAAGAGATTCTACGACGAGTCCGAGTACTATGCCGCGTCGAAGTCGCAAAGGAAGCGATATGGATGCGTCAATTCTTACAAGGACTATCAGTAGTGCCTAGTTCGAATGACCCGATCACCATCTATTGCGACAATAGAGGTGCCATCTTCCAAGCTAAGGAGCCAAAGTCTAGCAAAAAGTCTAGACATGTACAACGGAAAGCTCATCTAATCCGAGATTACGTGGAGCAAAAGGAAGTAGTGATAGAAAAGATTGCTACAGATGATAACATAGCGGATCCTCTCACTAAACCATTACGACAAGATAAGCATGAAGGGCACGTTAATTCCATGGGAATTAAACGTGTTCCTAAGTTGTAGTACTCTTTTATGGATTAGATTCATTCCCTTATGTACTCTATACGACATCATCGTTTTGATATTTATATATTTTGTTTTTCATGTGGTTTTGTACGACAATTTTGAACACCACAAAGTGAACTGAACAAACATTATATTTTTGGTCCTTAATTGCCCACGTGAGCTGATAACTCAAGGTAATTATTTTGTGACGTTGGTTGATGGTGGGTTCAACGAGCCATAAGTCAAAAGGTTGACTGACCAATCACAGAGGCGATTTATACGGATATCTCGTAGGACACAATTGTGACATCGACGTGGAGTCCTAAATGTTTTATAACATTCGGTGCCCGGTCGTGGATAGGACCTCCATGGTGATCCTAAGAGTCGATTCTTTTGACTATCGATTGTCTCTAGAGACTAAGGCAGATTTTGGGTGACTTTGGTTTCTTTCTCACGGTCATCCGTAACAGGGGCCAAGTAGATTTTTTCTGGGTCATTTCATGCTTGCTTAGATCGGAAGGAGTCGAGTTGAAGGAAATATTCAGCCTTTATCAGTTACTCGATATTTCTCAGGGCCACTCGAGGAGTCAGAATCGAAATGCATGGCCATGCTCGAATACGAATTCGTTTTATCAGTTGAGTTACTCTCTAGTCGGGGAAACCACTCTAGATACAGATCGATTGTAAAATACGACCTTTGCGGATCCGGATCTGCAAATTGTTTTACATTGAGTGGGAGAAATTTTAAATGAATATGAGAATCGGTTATCGCACATACACTTGTACGGACAAGTGGGAGTTTGTTGGAGCTGTGTCCTCCAGTTAGTGCGGATAACGTCATTGCACATACACTTGTACGGACAAGTGGGAGCTTGTTGGGGCTGGTGTCCTCTACAAGTAGTGCAATAACATTTAAATCTCTAAAAGGATCAAAGGGTATACTTTTGTATTATAATCAGTTGGTCCACGTTTATCAATAACGGTTGGCTTGCTAGATAAGTTTGACGTTATTGTCATACAGATGGCGGTGATCAACTGGTCCCTAAAAGTCACACCTATAGGATACGTTTGAGAGATGTGACGGTATGAAAATACAAGTCATGTTGATGCGAGAAAATTGACTAAGCGGTTAGTCCGAGTTATTTGACTAGTAATTAGTCAAAATGCGATGTTGAGATATTTTATTTAATACGGATTAAATAAAATGGGCTAAAGCGAATTAAATGATTAATTCGTAAATTAAATATAAACGATTATATTTAATTAATGTATATTGAATTAATTATACAATATCGTTTTTGTCGGACATGTATTAATATTTCAACTAATCCGAGTTATTAGTTGATGTTATAATAACCGATAACCGATGACGATTTATAATAAAATCGCGTCATATACATTTAGCATTTTACGAACCGGACCACGAGTTAAAATTAAAAGGAAGTGGAAGCCCACTTCCCAAGAGGGCTCACGGTTTGGCCGAGTAGAGCAAACAAAAGGAGAGCCTCTCCTCATTTGCAACCTAATCATTTTCATTTGTAAAATTATTAGGGTTTTGGGAGAACATTTCCTCTCTAAACCTAGATCTCACATCTAGCAAAACTCACAACAATTCTCTCAATATTGCAAGGCAATTAGAGAATACATTTCTAGCACAAGGGCATAGTCTCAGACGGTCTTGGGTGTATCGATTAGGAGGAAATCTATTTTGATTTCTGTTCTTAGGCCACATCTCAAAGGACCCGAGGTTATTTCTAATGCTTTATCGTTTCTTTATTGTATTTTCGTTTTATGACAATAAATCACATATAAAATTTGCGTTATAGTCCTAATTTTATAGGGTATTATACGGATATTACCCCACATAAGGACGTTACCATCTCGGTTACCCGAGGCAATGATAATCAAATAAACAATAATGAAACGATATTTAAATAGTAATACTTTAGCGAAAGGTTACAATCCAAAAACCAAACCAAATACTAATACATGTTCTCAAAACGGCTGTCTACTGAACTAACTGAAATGTATATGAAAACTACTAAGCTACAGCGGAAGACTTCTATCATCTGATCGTGGCAATCCCAGCTATCCCAGTACTCATGTCATACCTGCTCAATATCTGCTCACCATCCCCGAATGGATCGCCGCAGGTTTTAAAACATTAACCGGGGTCAGTACTATTTACACAAGAGGTATAATCAACAATACAGTAACCAACACAACTCAAACAATCATACACGATCAAGCACTCCACTCCGTCTCCGTCTCCGACTGTCCACTGGACCAGCCCTGCCAGTGGGGGACCGCAGCCGTTCGCACCTAAGCCCCGCTCATCATACCGAGCGATAACCCTGTCCCATTAATGTGCACATCCCCTTCCGTGGCGGGCTCCACGAAGGGCGAAACTAGGGCGTGAAGCCACTCCCGCAAGTGACTCCACTCAGCCGAGAACGCATCTCGAGAACCACAGACAAACAATCACAATCACAATCACAACATAAATCTGAATCAACCAATTATACTAATTACAGCACACCACTACACCACATGTAAGTAATACTGAGTAGGGAAACCCTACCTGGAAAGCACAATTGTCAGACGATCTCACAGCTAAAATCAAAAAGCTTCCTCTACGAATCCTCCTCCTAATTATACAAGCACATAATTACTACTATGCACATGACACAACAAAATCCCCAATTCCCAATATTAGGGTTTAACTAACTTTGACGAAATATAATAAAAACGGTATAAAGGTCTTACCCTCGACGCAAGGATTACAACGGTGTAAAGACAAGTGAAATCCGACCTTCCAAGCTCCGGGATTTGTTAACAATGCGATTAAGGTGATGAACGTAGTTTGCTTTCTCTTCTCACAGTGATTTAGGTTTTAGAAAAGTGATTAGAATGAATGACGAAAAGATTATATACCTTAATCGCATAATTAACAAAACCCGAGAAAACAACCCCCGTAAACCGGCTACTCGTAAACTAGGATCGGATTGAAGGCTACTCGATCGAGTAGCCCAGGTACTCGATCGAGTACCCCCCTACTCGATCGAGTATCTTAGTTACTCGATCGAGTACCCAACATGTCAGAAACTATTTAAAAAGCGCAACTCACCCTTACTCGACAGAGTAAGGCCTACTCGATAGAGTACCCCAAGACTCATAAATACGGAGTATTACAGACACGACTTGCATGTGGAGATAAGGTTGGAAGAGTACAACTCAACATATCTTTGGCTACAACCAAGTTGCGAGTAATAGGCCGGCGAGGGAAACCGTTAAAAGCTTTTGACAACGGTTTGTTAATCAGCCTTCGTCAAATTATAATAACAACGGTTTTCGAGAGAAACCGTAATTCCTATTAGCGCGGTCTAGGTTTCCGCCAATATTTGGAAAACGGTAATCTAAGTGTCGTTATTAAATGCATTAAACCGTTGTGATACGCTCCTTATTGATTGCCAGATTTGGCGTAGTGACATAGCGGGTATTTGATTGTGATTCGACGGGTGTAGAAGACGATGACGACATGGTGATCGAAGTGTAATATTTTTAATTAAATTATAGGCTATTATTAATTGAACTTTGAATTGGTGAATATAGTTAATTGATCACATTATAAGTGATATTTATAGGAAAATATATATGCATGTGTGAATATAATAATGGACGGATAGTAATAATGTTTAAACAAGACAATGCATGCAACGGTTCATTATTTATCATACATGCATCGGTTGAATATTAAACATTGAAAAAAGTATATAACGGTTATTTTTAACCGTAAACGATAAATAACAACGGGTACAGAGGAACCGTTCTTTCATAATAGAAAATGATAGCGGTTACAAGAAACCCGTAGCTATAACATAATAACGGGTACCAAAAGTCGTTGCTGGTGTTAATTTAGTAACGGTGTTCAAAACGCCGTTTTCTTAAACTGGTAACGGTTGTCTAACAACCGTTGATAAGGGTGATTCTATAACGAGTTTTTGGAAACCGTTAAACGTTTTTGATAACGGTTTGTTAAACAACCGTTGTCACATTATGATAAAAACGGTTTTCGAAGGAAACTGTTATTCTTATTAGTGCGGTCTAGGTTTCCGCCAATATTTTGAAAACGGTAATCTAAGTGTCGTTATTAAATGCACTAAACCGTTGTGATACGCTCCTTATTGATGGTCAGATTTGGCATAGTGCTTGCACGTGTATTTCTTGTATTCCTTTTAGATGATGACGATGAATAACTTTTGGGATTACCGTATGAGGGGGAAATGATTTGAATTTATGGGGATTTTTGGAGAGAGAGAAACCGAGGGATATAAATTATGTATTTTGAAACTAAAGAAATTGAAATGGATAAAAAGTACCATTTACTGGGTCTTTTGAGATATTGCATTGGTAAGGTAAATAATTAATTATTTGTTTAATGCAATCTGTCAATTCATGTATGTCCTTTTTAGTCAATTCTTCTTTTACAAACTAAACGCCACCTCTACCTACTTTAGAATGAATAAATCAGTCCACTTTGACCCATTTCTCACAATTTGGTTGACCTAACCCGTCTTACACTTAAGAGGGATACCAACTGTTTTAAGCAAAACTAATTACCATCTTATTTAATTATATATATAGAACTGGGTTGAAATGCTGTGAACGCGCAACGTGTTGTATACATCCTTAATGATAAGCATTAATTACAGTTAATCATTTTGTGACACCCCCATACTCCAAGTGCCTTACCAGGACCACTTAAGGTATGGAAACGTCACCATCTCAGTTACTAGAGGCAATGATAATCATAAGACAATAATGAAACATACTTAAAAGTAAATACGGTTTAAAGTGATTATATGTCAACTCCAAAACTGATAAACTGAAATACAAGGTTTTCAAAACGGTCTACTGATAAAACTATCAAAACTCTAAAACATCGTCTGACACAGCGGAAGACTTCTAACTGCCACGTGATGACTCATCCCAACTATCCCATATGCGTCATATCATACCTGCTCAACAACTGCTCACCATCCCCGAATGGATCACCACAGTTTTTAAAACATTAAAACGGGGTCAGTACTAATTACACACAACCAATTCACAAAGAAACAAGTACACAAATAGCTCAACAACACAGCAATCCTCCAAACTCCATAATCAATCTCCACACAACTGACTACACACTAAAGTATGTAGTCGTGCCAGAGTACCCATCGCAACAAGTACTCCACACCGCCAGTGGGGGACCGCAGCCGTACCCACCAAATCCCTGCTGATCAGCACTGAGCGATAAACCCAAGTTTCCTTAATGTTCACATCCTCTCCTGTGGCGGGTTCCAGAAAGGGCGAACCAAGGGCGTGAAGCCACTCCCGCAAGTGACTCCACTCAGCCAGGGACGCGCCCCGAAGATCACAGACAGATACAAACCAATCAATAGTATGAAAACAACAACCGTCTAACAACTCAACATTACAATCAATCTCTAAACACAACAACCATCACCACACATTATGTAACTAATACTGAGTAGGGAAACCCTACCTGGAAAGTAAACACGGAATCAGACGATCAAGCAGCTAAATCAGAATCTCTCCTTAACGAACCCTCCTCATATACATACATACATATTATTACCACCGTATCATATAAACCACCGAAAACCCCCAAACCACCCAATTAGGGTTTAACCAACTTTAACAAAATGATATGAAAATTATACATAAAGCTTACCCTCGACGCAAGGATCATAAAGGTATAAAGAACGACGAAAATCGGCACTCCTAACTCCGGGATTTGCTAATAATGCGATGAGATGAAGCAACGTAACTTAGATCTTCTCCTTTTTGTGATTTTAGGTTTGCAAAAGTGTTTTAAGAAAAAGATGACGAAATATTATATATTAATCCGCATTATTAACAAACTCGTCGCAAATCACCCGTTAACCGACTTACTCGACCGAGTAAGTCACTAAGTCGATCGAGTGTCAAGCTTCCTCGATCGAGTACCCTACATGCAGTCCACTGTTATGCGTAAAACATACTTACTCGACAGAGTAAGCCCCACTCGATAGAGTACCCCAAGGCACACAAAACCGAAGTATTACACATTTAATATAAATATAATAAATGTTGTATATATCTCATCAAAGTATTAATTATAGTTTAATAAATTCTATTATAAAATTGCATTAAATAATTACGGTGATTTGACTCTAAATTAATTAAAAAAAATACTTTGATAAAAAATTCTAAAATATAAATAATTATGTTCATTGCGAAAAATGCTTTCAATTGAGTATAATTTTTATTATATTTATTAAAATATTTTGATATGTAGAGATGATTAAAGTGAGTGTCTCGCAATGTGTTACATTTACGTACAAAAATATTTTGAGAAAGTTATAAAACATAGATATTAAATCCATTAAGAAAAATAAATTTGGAGGAGTCATTGTATTTATTAAAAACAAAACTTAAAGAAAACTACTAATATATAAGTTTTTATAATGTGAGAATAAAAAAATTATATTGCGACATATTGAATATGCATGAGATTTTGAGAGGTTTAAATAGCGTGATAACGAGTATGTGTACGAGTACATATGTCGTCCACGGTGATCGCAAGTGAATTTGAATAATCAAAACAAAAGTAATTATTATTAAGAAACATAGTATTATAAACGATATGAAAATTTAGAAAACACATTACATTATTCTGTAATATCTTCGGTTAAATATGTGTACGTCAAGTATAAAACATTGATTATGACTAACTAAGTATTATTTTTAGTTAAATATTTTATATGCTATCTTTTTAATACGGTTCAACATTAAATTAATATGAAATATGAAATTATTTATTGAAAAAGTAATAAGAAAATGATAGGAGGCTATTTAGATAAAATGCAAGGTAATTCTACACTATAATTAATATGAATTTTTTTTACAGAGTATTAGAAGTAAGTAATCGGTAAATTCCTCTTCATTTGACGTGGTGGAGCTAGGAGTTAGCAAAGGCGGTCGCCCCCCGGCTGTTGAATTTTTTGAATTTTTTCGAGTTTGCTTTATATTATTACCCACTGCCTCCTAAAATTTTTCGCCCACCCTAAACTCAAATCCTAGTTCCGCTACTGGATAACTTATAGCAGAAAAATAGCCAATACTTAAAATAATTAGTCTCACTATAGATGGATATATCCGTCTATAGTGAAAGACGAGTCAAATATGCTTAAAGTGGTGACATTTTTGGGCCCCACCATGCAACATTTTGATTATCTTATACTTAAAAGTGGGTGAATATTTGACCTTTCTATAACTATAGACGGATATCCCCGCTTTATATCACAGAATTTGTGTACTTAAAACACAAATTCTCATTATAGACGGGGTAAATATCCACCCATTTTAAACATATGACAAGCAACAAGTGGCATGGCGGGGCCCAAAAATGTCACCATTTTAAGCATATTTCAACCGTCTATAGCTATAGACGGATATATCCGTTTATAGTGAGACTAATGATCTAAAATTCACCTGCTTAAGATTGACCCATATGTTACGATTTGCGTACGCTTGTGGAATTATAAAATAAAACGTAACAATACTCAAGTCACAATGTTACGATAATTGCTCAGAGTTTCTTCTAATAATTTTTGCATCTAGTCCAATCCAATAAATTAACAATTCTAGCTCATAGATGTTACTCACTTACGCATCATCTATTACATATAGGTAGCTTTTAAAAATAAACAAAAAATCATCTTGTTAGGCCCAAAATCTGGATATGGGCTGACTTGGGGCAGCAGGCCTGGAAGCGTTATGGGATGCAGGATATCAGGGAGTCAGGGTGCCAGCGGCAGCAAGCAGCGTAGAATATGGGCTTTGGTCCACGCGGGAGAAGCTTATGAGAGTCCAACATCTTGCGAGATCCGAAGAAGGAAAGTCCTATCCAATGTCAAATTAGGGATAACTTGGAGAGAAAGCAAGAAACCATAGCCCAACGAGCTTCCCTATATAAAGAGCCTCGATGCAAAGAAGAAGGATCATCAGAAAACACAAGAACTACACCCTAGCATTCATAGCAAGCATACGAACTGTATTTCCTCTCGAATTATAGTGAAAATATTGGTGGGATTCCGTCTCCCCCGGCGGTTGTTTCCCACATCGGGTTTTCCGCGTCACCAAAATTGCTTGTGTTCTTTGTTTACATTGCTCATACAGGATAACACACGACCATCATTCAAATCATAACATAGACCTAACTCTAAGACCGCTTTAACCCTAAATTGGTAGAAATTTACCAAAACAGTTTGGCGCCCACCGTGGGGCATAGTGGTCGTCTTCGTTAGTCAGTCTACTCAACAATCAAAGCATGTCCGGACACAAAGAAACAACCTCAGGCAACGTCGGCGGTGCACCAACAACACAGGTGCCGCCCCCTTCAAAGAAGAACACGAGATACCATCTCCTCGGCTCGGCAATGTGTGTCTGACATAACCGGGTAAAATCACCACTGCTGCTCAGATACTAGCAGCCAAACAAATGCAGAGTTCCTAGGTAGCAGCAAACCCATCTTCGGGAAGGGCTCAGACTAGAGATCTAGGAGTCGCTCAGGGACAGCAGGGAGTCATTCAGTCAGAAAAAGGAGCACAAACCAGGCAACAGATTCAGGCTCCTCCGAGTCCCACCAGCATCATGATAAGCGGGTTGGACACGTTAGCCAGGACCATCAGGACTATGCAGAGCGAAAATAGAAGCATGAGATCCCAGATGGAAGAGGACAACAATCTCCTCCGAGCGCAGATCAACGAGTTAAGGAACCAGGCCGCTAGTTCGACCCCTTGGATGCATGAAGATAGATCCGGATGGCCGCCAGAAGAAAGCGGGGATCGAAGGCAGACACGGGTATTACCACGCGAAGTAGCACTCAGGCTAGACATGGACGGAACACCACAGCCAAGAGGAGGCCTGGTCTCGATAGGACTGGGGGCATTAACACCAGACGAGGAACCAGCACGCCAAGAGCCTACACCCACATCAGGTGCGGTGGCACAGCAAAGAAGCAGGGCTACAGTTGCGGTCCCAATAACCAGGATACCCGTTACGAATCAAGTTGAATATACTTGGGAAGGCACTCCGGCGGTAGCAACATCGCAGGCACGTCAAACAGAAGCCCTGGAACAGCAGAACTTCGCACGAGGAGCAGAACGTCAGTCACAGGGGCATCTGCGACCCACCGGGAGAGAGACATACATATAACAGCAGTACCAGGAACTACGGAGCCTCCTCCGGAGGGTCCCAGGAATGCCTCTGCCTATGGAGATGGATGCACCAGAAAGCTACGCTGACTCACCATTCACTGACGATATAGCTACAGTGGCCTTGCCAAAAGGATTTAGCGTCCCAACGATGACCCTCTTCGATGAAACCACAGACCCCTGTGATCATATCAGTCAATTCAAGCAGAAGATGATGGTTACTACCGCCACGGGAGCCTCAAAGGAGGCATGTATGTGTAAGGGATTCGGTTCAACCTTAACCGGAGCAGCATTACAATGGTTCGTTGGCTTGCCTAACGGGACCATAAGTTCATTCGCCGATCTGGTCAACGCTTTCAACCAACAGTTCTCCCAGTGAAGGAGAACACCAAGCGACCAAGTGATCTATACAGGATCGTGCAGGAGATAGGTGAGTCAATCAAAGACTACGTCACTAGGTTCAATGCAGAAAAAGTCTCAATACGAGTCTGTGATATGTCCACTGCCATCAACGCCTTCAGGCAGGGCTTGGATAAGGAATCAAACATCTACAAAGAATTAACGATGTATCTTTGTGAGAGATTCGAGGAAGTCCAGCAGAGAGCTACTGCAGCGTTAAGGTTGGAAGAAGATATACAGGCTAGAAAGGGTATAGCAAACTTCGACAAGACAAGTAGGAAATTCGCACCAGAAAAGAAAGACGACAGAGCTAAGCCGTACAGCAGACCCAATGTCAGCAGAATAACAGAAAAACTCAGCAAATTGACGATTCTCCACATCCTCCGAAGCTATCTGAATACGGATTCAACACCGGAATGGAAGGACTGCTGAAAGCCCTGAGGAGCCTGGGTGATCAGGTAAGGTGGCCGAAACCTCCCACTCAGGACCGACCCAACGACGACAGAGACAGCAGCAAAAGATGCGAATGGCACCAGGACATAGGTCACAGAACAGAAGATTGCTACAAGTTGCGGAGGGAGGTGAAGTTCCAGGTATGCAAGGGAAACTTGGACCACCTGTTATCGCGTGGGGGCAAGCAGGATAGAAGAGAAGCTGCAAATCAGGTGCTTCCTTCTGCTCCACCGATATGCACGAAGATTATTAACGTGATAACAGGTGGATCTGAGCTAGCAGGTTTGACATATTCCGCTGCCAAGAGGAAAGCCACCGGGAGAAAAGGGGGTCATCAAGAAACTTTGTACAGAGTAAGCCAGGGCAATTTACCCCCGGTAACTTTCGATGAAACTGACATGGAAAGCGGCGCAGAGCAGCATGACGATGCCCTAACTATAACGTTATCCATTGGCAATTGCACCGTACGGAAAGCATTGGTAGATATAGGGAGCTCTGTGAACCTTATCATGCTCGAAACCCTCAAAACCATGGGTTTCGATAAAGAAAACCTGATAAAGAAATCTGTGCCCCTGGTGGGATTCAGTGGGGAGACCGCGCATTCAGTAGGTGAGATAACCATCCCAACGTATATTGAAGGAGTTAATAAACTAGTGAGATACCTAGTCATCGAAGGTCCAACCACCTACAACGTGATACTAGGAAGACCGTGGATGCATCAGATGAAGGCAGTGCCTTCAACATATCATCAGTGTCTCGAGTTCCCAACACCATGGGGCACGGTAACGGTAAAAGGAGATCAAGAGGAATCCAGAAACTGCTATACCCAAGCCCTCAAGGCTACAACCAAGCTCCCCTCATAGCAATTATAAGACTGGGGCACCTCGACAGAATACAAGGAGCCTCCCTCGGAGGAGCTGGACCAGATACACCTGGACGAGGAACACCCGGATAGGACAGTGTTGATTGGGGCAACTTGCAGTGAAGAGCTGCGCAACCGGCTGATTCAATTTCTCAAGAACAACATGGACTGCTTCGCCTGGTCCCACAATGATATGGTGGGCATAGACCCATCCGTTATTTCGCATAAATTAAGCGTAAACCCAAGCTGCACCTCAAAGATGCTGGAGAAGAGAAGAAAATTCGCGCGAGAAAGAAATGAGGTCATTAACAAAGAAGTAGACAGTCTCTGGCAGCAGATAAAATTAGAGAAGTCAGTTACCCTGAGTGGCTCTCTAACGTAGTAGTGGTGCCTAAGGAGAACGGCAAATGGAGGGTGTGCGTAGACTTCACAGATCTAAACAAAGCTTGTCCCAAGGATCCCTTCCCACTGCCACATATCGATGCAATGGTGGACGCTACTGCAGGACACGAGGTACTCACTTTCCTCGATGCCTGGAGCGGTTACAATCAAATCAAGATGCATCCACAAGATCAAGAGAAAACTTGACATTCATGTCGGAAAGAGGCATATATTGTTACAAGGTCATGCCCTTTGGCCTAAAGAACGCCGGGTCCACCTATCAACGGTTGGTAAATAAAATGTTCAAGCAACAAATAGGAAAGACCATGGAAGTATACATTGACGACATGGTGGTGAAGTCTAAGAAAGCAGAAATGCACATGGAGCACTTGGCAGATACCTTCCAGACGTTAAGGGAATTTAAAATGAAACTTAATCCATCCAAGTGCTCGTTTGGGGTATCTTCAGGAAAATTCCTAGGGTATATGGTGACCTAGAGGGGAATTGAGGCAAGCAAAGAGCAGATAAGAGCAATACTCCAGCTGGAATCACCCAGAAGCCAAAAGATGTGCAGAGGCTAGCACGGAAGGTGGCGGCCCTAAATAGGTTCATATCAAGGGCCTCTGATAGGTGCAAACTGTTCTATAATATATTGAGGATGAGTCAGAAATTCGAATGGACTGAAGAGCATGAAAAAGCATTCGCAGAACTCAAAAGCTACCTAAGCACGCCACCACTACTCGCGAAACCTGAGCAAGGGGAACCACTATTTTTGTATCTGTCAGTCACGGAAGCAGCCGTAAGCACAGTCCTGGTCAAAGAACAGGAAGGAGTGCAACATCCCGTGTATTACATTAGCAAGTCTCTGCTCCCTGCAGAGACCAGGTACACTTCCTTTGAAAAACTAGCATTGGCTTTGGTTACCGCTTCTTATAAACTGTGGCCGTACTTTGAATCTCACACCATCCATGTCATAACCAATTACCCGCTAAAGACTATTATGAGGAAGCCTGAACTTTCAGGTAGAATGACTAAGTGGTCAGTACATCTTAGTGGCTATGACTTGCAATTTGAACACAGAACGGCGATAAAATCCCAAGCCCTAGCAGATTTCGTCTCTGACTTCTGCCCCGCCACCCGTAGGGAGGCAGAAGAAGGAATGCTGGCAATAACAGGGAATCAGGATGGTGAAATCTGGACCTTGTACATTGCTGGAGCCTCAAATGCAAGAGGGGCTGGCGTAAGTCTGGTCCTTCGATCTCCTAAAGGAGACATGATAGTGCAAGCCATTAGGTGTGAGTTCAAGGCAACAAACAACGAAGCCGAGTATGAAGCTCTTATACTTGGGATGCAGATCGGAGGGTTCCATACCTAAATTGGCTAAGGGATGGGACACTCCCTGAAGACAGAAAGGAAGCGCAAAGTTTCAGGATAAAAGCTTCCAGATATATCATGATTGATAATATTCTCTTCAGGAAATCATTGGCAGGACCATGCCTCAGGTGCTTAGGCAAAGAGGAAGCTGAAACGGTACTGAAAGATGTGCACAGCGGAGAATGCGGGAATCACGCTGGAGGACGAAGTCTGTCAAACAAAATTTTAAGACAAGGGTATTTTTAGCCCACCATGCGCGCAGACGCAGTGAATCATGCTAAACGCTGCGAGTCGTGTCAAAAGGCGGCTCCAGCAATCCACCAGCCAGCAGAACCAATGCATCCGATTATCTCTCCATGGCCATTTATGATGTTTGGGCATGGACATAGTGGGTAAGCTGCTCAGGGCTCCAGGAAACAGAGTGTATATGCTAGCTATGACCGATTACTTCTCAAAATGGATTGAAGTAGAAGCAATGACAGAGGTAAAGGAGCAACAGGTGAAATCATATGCGATAATGGGTCCCAGTTCATATCAGACAACACCGAGGGCTTCTGTGCAAGATGGAACATAACACTGAGAAAATCAGCCCCCAGATATCCACAAACCAATGGCCAAGCCGAGTCTAGCAATAAAATCATTGTGGAGAACCTCATAAAACGGCTGGAAGAGTTGGGGGGAAAATGGGCAGATGAACTACCACTGGTACTCTGGTCGGATAGAACAATACCTAAAATAGCAATAGGTCAAACTCCGTTTAGCCTTGTATACGGAGCGGAGGCAGTGATACCTTCGGAAGTTCTGGTACCCACGCACAGATACGGCTGTCAGATGGCAGAGCAGAATAAAGTCGAAATGGCCAGAAGTCTGGATACAGTTGATGAGCTACGAGAAAGTGCCTACATACGTATGGCATCGTATAAACAATCTGTCGCAAGGACGTACAACAAAAATGTCAAGATAAGGACCCTTGAAGTGGAGGACCTTGTACTCAGAAGGGTATTCGAAAATACCAAGAACCACAAAGCAGGCAAATTTGCCTACAAATGGGAAGGGCCATATCAGGTCGAAAGTGTTGTCAAGAATGGGGCATACAGGTTGATGACCATGCACGGTCAGATCCTGGATAAACCCTGGAACATCCGTCACTTGAAACGGTAATTTATCTGACAAAGTGCCAAAGCTTTAGTGTACAAAGGACCTTTCGAAAGTCCGTGAAGCAAAAAAAAAAAAGTTTAAAAAAAAAAAGGGGTGGGGGTTAGTATATGCTTTAGGTGTTAGTATTTTACACAAACTTTTTTTTCTTTTAGTTTTTCTTTTTTTTTTTTAGTCAGAAAGAGTCGTTTTTAAACCGAGTAGTACAGGCTGTGGCTTCCTGGATCCAGGTGTTGCCCTGGAACACCATGAGACAGCATCAGGTAATTTGTACTACTTTGGACTTTATAACGCTTCTACGAAGAAAGACTTTGGTACTAATGTTGGTTACTTATCAGATGAGGCACACTTTGAGGGTCCAGCCCCTGCCATGTGAGGCTATGAAGACGTTTATCTTAAGTCAAGCCACATGGAGAGCATACGCCGAGGTAGCGCGCAGGGTTCGGCATACTAAGACCACCCATACCTTAACGTTAACTCAGTAATTCCTTAGCTAGCTATGTCGTAGATCAATGGGTGCACGCACGGATTTCAAACGTCTGGAACCACAAGGAACGCAACATTCCTTGTTAGTCAGAAACATTCAATGGAGGTAAGCTCTAAGTCAGCTAACCCTAGTGATAAGATATTTTACGTCATGGGTAAAATATGTTTTCAAAAGCCTGTCGCTGAAAACAGAGTCGCGCACACTGGAACCAGTCACTTCCGGGTATATCTATGTGGAAACAAAACTCCTAAATCAATGGCAAAACGCAAGTATATAAAAGTAGGGCCTAGAAACCAGGGCCCGAGCTACTTTAAGTTAGGGCACCTGCTACCTTTAGCGGCGCCATCAAAAGTTCAAGACGCACACCGGCGAGGCACAAAACGGACCAAAACAAGAAAGAAAATAGTTTTTTACAAAACTTGCGCCACACAGGGCCAAGTCCCCAGATAATTTGAAATAAAATTTAAGAGAGGTCAATCCTCTCGATAACTGCCTCCTGACCATTGCTCTGCTCCCCATGCTCTGTTTGCTTCTCCGTTGCAGGTGCCTGAACAGCCTCAGGAGTTGCAGAGGCGCCATCACCAGCCTCCCCAGCCAGGATCTCCTCGACAGTCCCGGATATGGCTCGAGAAATATCTATGGTGTGTACTCGGGCTCGGATTGGCGGCTTCGGCCTTCAGGAGGAACAGGGCGCTCGAGTCCATGCCATTGGGAAATGCACGAGCAAACTCTGCCAGCTCCTCCTCCAGGTTCCAGGACGTGTGTCTCCCCTCAGTATAAGCACGGATGCAGTCGATCCGCCCCTCAAAAGCAGTGTAGGCACCCACATTTTTGGCTAGCTCAGCCATCTCTTCAGCACGGGCCTCTTCCTTAGTCAACCCGGCAGTCAGAACACAGTTGACCTCCTGGGTCCTCGCCAGCTGATCTTTAGCTGCCTCCTTCTCCTTTAGAGCAGCCTGAAGCTGCTCCCCCAACTTAGCACAGGTAGCTGTGAGCTCCTTGTTCTTCCCCACGGAGACCAGACATTCAACCTTGGCTCTCTGCAGCATCTTATGAAGGTAGAGGGAAGATTGGAGAGCCTGCAGTAAAAAGCACGTTAGTCATGAAAGCATAGGGGCAAAGGAAGAAGAGAAGCAGTGAAAGGAGGCTCACCAGGAAGCAGTGTTCTGCGGCCGGTCGGTCATTTCTGGGGGCGATGAGTCAAACGCCTTTGAGCAAGCTGGGGTCGAAGCCTTTCCGGTGCGAGGCCGATGGTGGCACGGTCGGCGTCCCCAAACTCGGAAGGAGGCGTAAAGCGGCTCGTCGGTATGAAGCAGGGGACCCAGTGCGCGTGATATTGGGGTGACTTCAATGGGTTAGGGCGCAGGCCTAGAGGATGACCTTTTTCTTGAGGAGGCAGGGGAGTGAGAGGAATCAGCAGTTCTCTTCCTGGCATGGCGCATCAGGATCTCGGAGGCAGACGGTCTAGCACTTCCTGCAGGGGCACATGAACGCAGGGGATCAGAATAGAGAATCAGTGGAGGCAGGAAATTCCAAGAGATTGAAGGGTGTTTACCAGAAGACATAGTTTCCTCGGTAGCAGAGTCGGCTAGGCCGGAGAGCAAAAGGGGAAACAGCCTGCGGTCCTCGGGGATGGAAAAGAGCTTGGCAACAGAAATATCCTCGTCCTCGGATTTCTCGGGGTTCGTGAGTTCTGCATCAGATCAAAGAGTAAGAACAGTAAGTGACAAGGACAATAAAAAAATGGATATGCAAAGTATACTTACTCTTGGCGAAAATCCAGCGCTCGAACAAATAATCAACATGAATGGGGAGAGAATCAAGCTTGACATAGAAAAAGTCCTCATACCACCCGTCGTCCTTCCCTTTAGCGGCCGATTGGAGGAAGTTTTCAGTCTTCTCCACGGCCCTGAAAGTATATTGGCCGTGCCCCAGTGACTGACACTCAAACCTATGGGCCAGATCTGATAACCCTATCTCAGTGCCCAGGCTGTTGTTCAGGGCCACGGTGGACAAAAGGATCCTCCATGCATAAGGGGCGATTTGGGCCATGGGTAGGGAGTTCAAGCGAATGAACTCCTGAATCATCAGGGGAAAACGGAATCTAAGGCCAAGGGCGAAGGGATAAGTATACAGACAGATCCACCCGGTAGCGGAGGAAGGCATACGTTTCGACCAGGTTTGGGGATGAGGATCACCACGTCATCACCCCCCAGAGCTTTGATCCTAGGTATATCTTCTTGGGTTAGGTGGGAGTCGCCAGAATGCGGTCTTTTGAGGACTCCCTGTGAAGGGAAGTCATCGTTTTCGAGGTCGATAGTGGTGGAAGAGGATAATGTTAATCGAGTCTTAGCCATGGTAAACGAGGAGAGAGAAGCGAAAGTACCTGAGAGGGCGGATGAAGGCGGCGCTAGCAGTGAAAGGACGTTGACGAAGAAGGGATTTGGGGAGACGGAAAGTTGAAGGTTTTGAGGAGGCGAAATGATGATGAAAGAGAAAGTGGTGGGCGGATGAGATTAAATAGGAGGGGTAGTTGGGGTTTTCAGAAATGCAAATTGAAATGGAGTATGCGAGAAGTCACTCAACGATACACTGCAATTTCCCGCTCAAATAATTAGGGTTGCACTTTTCGCAGAAAGTTGGGGGCAAACTGTTAGGCCCAAAATCTGGATATGGGCTGACTTGGGGCAGCAGGCCTGGAAGCGTTATGGGATGCAGGATATCAGGGAGTCAGGGTGCCAGCGTCAGCAAGCAGCGTAGAATATGGGCTTTGGTCCACGCGGGAGAAGCTTATGAGAGTCCAACATCTTGCGAGATCCGAAGAAGGAAAGTCCTATCCAATGTCAAATTAGGGATAACTTGGAGGGAAAGCAAGAAACCCTAGCCCAACGAGCTTCCCTATATAAAGAGCCTCGATGCAAAGAAGAAGGGTCATCAGAAAACACAAGAACTAACCCTAGCATTCATAGCAAGCATACGAACTGTATTTCCTTTCGAATTATAGTGAAAATATTGGTGGGATTCCGTCTCCCCCCGCGGTTGTTTCCCACATCGGGTTTTCCGCGTCACCAAAATTGCTTGTGTTCTTTGTTTACATTGCTCATACAGGATAACACACGACCATCATTCAAATCATAACATAGACCTAACTCTAAGACCGCTTTAACCCTAAATTGGTAGAAATTTACCAAAACACATCTTATTCATAATCAATGGCAATGTATGTGACAAAGCTATACATCTATTTCTTACAGAAATCACAATATAATTACAAATTAACATTAACATTATAATGGACTAAATCAAAATCGATCAACATTACAATTTGTCCCTTCAAAAGTCTTCCCAGAAGCCAAATTAATTACCAAAGGAGCACAAACAATCCCTAAAGTGTAACCCTTACGTTTCCATCCTTTCACTTCAAATCTCACGTAAGTCCTAATTCTAACATCAAACTTCAACTGCCCTTCATTAGTCTCATTCCTTAGATCAGCCGCGACGGCCGAGTCCAAGATTGTAAAATTACGTGCCACAGGCTGGGAAGTGAAGACGAAATCCTCCCCGTGGTGTTGGATCCACGGGCCGACATTAGTCACGTACGCTAATGTATACGTATCATGGAAAATTGCAACCATAATGCTATTGTACTTGATGGTGTACTTAGGATCGTGGTTATGTGACTTGACCACCAACATGAAGGTGGCGTTAAGCCGGTTGTCAGAGGTTAAATTGTAGTCGCTGATTGAGGCTTGATTAATTGAGAAACTCGGGGTTCTAACTTTGTCGACAGACCATGCGATTAATACCGCTACGCCTGCTAGTACAAGAAATGTGAAGCCTATGCAACAAATTGTTGTTCCTTTTCCCATTTTCTGTATGATATGACCTTCGATTGTTGGATCAATGGAGAAAGGTTTTTAGTTGACGAAGATATGTAGTGAGATGGGGTGATGAATGAAATTGTTAGGAAATTTATGGGTAGTTGACTAGTTGGTTCGTTGTTATTTCTAAATTAGAGAATGACTTCTTGCTACTTGTTAGAGTATAAAACCGATCATGATTTACTCTAACCATCATTTTAAAATTTTTGGTTGTGATGATTTTTTCGACTTGGTACCAGAGTCAGCGTAACTAAAAAGTCACGACTTTAAATTTCACCACCTCTTACTTTTAAAGTGGAATATTTAGCACTAGCTATGTGGAGGCTGCCTTACAAATTACAATAGTGTATATCAATTCAATTGTATGTGTTTTTTTTTTGTTTTGTTTTGTAAGTCAATAATTAATACTCCGTAATTCCTACTATCTTATAAAACATGAGTATTTTGATTGTTACGACATTTTCCAAGAGATAGCGAAATTGGTATGATGATCGAAAGTCAGATGTTTAGAAGGTTCTTTGCATATGAGGCTATTCTCAATTAGCAAGTAGGAACTCCAAGAAGTTATTGACTTCAAAGTCGTGTATGATCCATTTCTGCGATTTGCTTGCTTAAATTTATGTCTTTTAATTTGTTTATTGAATTCGAATTATAAGCAGGCTGTATGTTGAATGTTTTGGTACAAAGTCAAAGATGTAGGCTTACGTATATGAGATGTTATACAATTAGATATTGATGAGCTTGGACACCCTGTACAAAGTCAAGAAATGATAGGTTTTCAAAAAATTTTAAAAAAATAAAACAAACACCATGGATTAGTGATGGTGCTGAAATTCAGTACCATCAAATAATGACCTGAATACTTAGATGGATCACCGGCTCACCGCCATCCATTGACCTCAAACCCATGAGCCAAGGGACAAATTAAAAAGAATGGAAATTTATAGTCTAATAGGAATTGCGACTATGTATCTCAATCTATCGTAATATGTAAACGAAATATTTTCATTAACACGACTGCTCTGTAATCAAACTCACGGTTCCGTAGTTAATTGATGCTATGAAGTTTTCTATTTTATGTTTTGTGTTCTACTAGTTTCCCTAAATTTTAAATCTATCTATATTTTATCCCCAAACTTATCATAATATTAAACACATTATTATTTGTTTGGAGTATTATTTATTGCCTTCATGTGAACTTTGAGTCTAGTTCTTAATTATTCATGTAGATTGACAATAATGATTAATGATTAGTAGGAAACTAAGAAGCTAAAATATTGTGTTTAGCCATGTACTTATGTGGTAAGTTGTTGTAGAAAACTGATTAAGCTGGTACAACGACCCGTTTGCCAACCCAATTTTTTAAAATTAAAATACACAAATGAAAATTCTACTTGGCATTTGTTACCATTACGCAAAAGGCATGACGCACTTCAAAACACTTAATAGAGCTTTATTCTATATATATTGGTTCCACCCTTTCTTCGATCTCCTTTTCCAAAGACCTAATCAATAATAATCGATCATTATCGTAATTTTATCGTTTGAAATTTCCTTTCAAGGTTTAAATAAATCACAAATCGTAATTTTTTTAGAGCCCGATTCTTCATAGGTACGTGCATGGACCTTTAACCCAAAAGATGAGAAAACCTGGGTAGTGCATTCCCTAAACCTATTCCAAGTAAACTATTCTAAGACATCTATTTGCTCATACCTACCTGGCTTTGTTCCGTTGGACTTAATTTCAGTTTATTTTAGTTCAATTTATCTTTAGTTTGTTCAGCTCTGTTGGACGCAATAAGGATTAAGGGTAACATAATTTTGATTTTTTTTCTTTTTTTAAACTAAAGATAAATTTGACAGTAAATAACGAAATCCTGCCGATGGGTGTCTTACATTATTAAGACACCGGCGAGGCAACAGAAGTTTTGAAGTTTTTATTTTAGGCCTCTAGAGCGAGAGACTCTGATACCATGACAGATTTCAGAAAGGGGGAGTATTTCATAAGATACGATTTATATTATTAATAAACTTGTGATATGATACGAATACATAATACCCGTATATATACTACTGGCTCAAGCCTTAACCCTAAATCTAGAATATATTCCGTACTATCTTATTCTGCAAGACAATAATATAATATAACTTAGAATTAGGATCACATGAGTCCATCCTATATTTTCGAGTCCGTGAGTCCATAATACAATATCACACGCTATATTAAACAATATCACAACTTATATTACACCAAAAAAAATTGTGATATTGTTTTGTAATATTATATCACACGTTATGCTACACAATATCACAACTTACAGTATCACACGTTATACTAAACAATATCACAGCTGAAAAAAAAACTTTTTGAAAAAAAATCGTGATATTGTTTTGAAATACAATATCACGGCTAAAATTTCGAAAAAAAAAAATTCAAAAAAATTTTTTTTTTTTTGAAAAAACAAAGTTTCGAAAAAAAAAATTTCGAAAAAAAAAATTGAAAATAAAATCCGAAAAAAAAAATTTTCGAAAAAAAAAATTAGTGATATTGTTTTGTCCACCTAAATAAAAATCCTATATATATATATATATATATATATATATATATATATATATATATATATATATATATTTAGGATCCGGTGAGAACGACCACTCGGTGAGAACAGTGAGAACGACCTTATTATAGGGAGTTAATAAGACAAGTGACGTGTGTCTGCCATTTCATCTCAAAATGAAAACACAATTATTGAACACACCTCCCGAAATCTAATCCTACCCATCCTCGGCCACCATCACCGTTAGAGGTCGGCGACCACCAGGACCAGCAGCCACCACCCCACCAGACAACGCCGACGAGCACCTCGACCACCACTAGACGCCGGCAACTTTTCCTATCATTGTTTCATTACCTCTCTTAAACTCTCTCGCATCCCATACTCCGGTGACCATCCCCTGACCACTTGGCGCCTGTGGGCACCACCATATAGACGCCGGCGGTACGAACTGAAGACGGAGTTGAATCACCGACGACTACCGTGCGACCAACTCAGAGGTTGCGCAGGAACTCAATGGTCGTTCATTACCCTCTGACACCGACATCGAAGATCCGGTTGCTACCACCAACATGCACTCCGACAACCCCTCGCCCTCTTCTCCCACCACACCATCTCCCTTACATTTACACCACATCAACGTCCTATCTCAGGTAAATAATTACCGTCTCGAATCGAAATAGAAGCGCGCGAATTTGCGAAATTTGCGAATTTACTTCTTCAATAGAAGCTTCTCTGCTTAATAACTTCAATTCATACAAAAACCAGAACAAATACTTAAATCAATTGCTAAAAGTGGTAGAATTGCTAGAAAATCGTCGACCACATACAACTAATCTACACTAATTTTTGATGTATCTACACTACAATTTGATTTATATAACCACTATTTTGATGTATCTTATCATAGATACACAAAATTACATACTAGGTACATCAAAATTAGTTTGAGATACATCTATTTAGAAATTAGATACATTACTTTCGTGCATCGTTAATTGGTGTCTTTGCAATGAGAACCCGACACATTAGCATTCTCGAACACGCGATGCTACAGACCTCGACGCTGCAATCACCACACAACTGCACCTGACCATTGCTGCAATCTCACTAATTTTCCCGTCGACAACCAGATTAGGACTGACGTCCTTTTTTTCTGTTTTTTCAGCATTAGATGCATTAAATTAGTGGTGAGATGCACCAAAAGTTAGGGTAGATACATGAAAATAGATGAGTAACAACCGAACGGAAGATGGTGTGGTACAGGCGGCGAGGCCATCGGAGTTCTAGCGGCGACGGTACCAGCAGCCAATGGAATGATTCTGGCGAGTTCTTCGACCAAGATGATTGAGAAGTGGGACAAGGGCGATGGTAGGTGGTGCGGATTTTGGTCGGATTTTGCTGTATACCGGCGCCAGCGAGGTGATGATGGACCTCTGATTATGGCAACTCCACATGTTAGGATGGTGGGATTGTTGGTATCAGATAAGTCGATATGTATGATGGGAGTTTCTGTAATTGGATTTTGTGGGAGTTAATGTGAGGTGAGACTAGCTGGTGAATAAAGTGGGTTGTTCATATTTGGGTAATTGTGACATGTGAGTCCAAAGGGTGGGCCGTGTTTCCTTTTAATTCCTTTGTTAATAAGGTCGTTCTCACTGAGTGTTCGTTCTCACCGGATCCCACCCCTCTCTCTCTCTCTCTCTCTCTCTCTCTCTCTCTCTCTCTCTCTCTCTCTCTCTCTCTCTATATATATATATATATATATATATATATATATAAATGAGATCTAATGAGTCCACCCTTTTTCATTGAGTGCATAAGTGCTCTTTAGAACCCTTAAAAAGATGGGATGGAGGGCTGAGATTGAAGAGGAAAAACAAGGGATTAGTGCCAAAAAGATGGGATTGTTACTAATTAATGACTTTCCCTCACTACCATCACTAATCAAACCTCTAATTTCACTATATAAACCTTCTTTTTCCACTCACTTCTCTCTTCTATCACACAAATATCATCATTCCCATCTCTCTAAAAACCAAAAAATTCAGAAAACCCAAAAAATCCAAAAATTCAAAAAATCAAAAAATAAATTCCCTCCTCTCAGCCTCACCATTGACAACCCCACCCTAT